>NC_060280.1:66321197-66427657 GCF_021613505.1 Equus quagga
GGTCCCTTTGGAGGAGGGGCACGTGTACCCCAGTGTGTGTGTGTGTGTGTGTGTGTGTGTGCGTGCGTGCGTGCGCGCGCGCGCGCGCGCCTGGTGCGGGCTGCACGGTTGCTCGTCGTTTCTTTGTATGTGAGAGTGTATGCTTGTTCGTACCCTGGAGTCAGCGCTCAGTTCTGCGCCCGCAGGGTGTACAGGTACGAGCTGGGTGGGCTTGGCTGTTTGCGTCCTTGCCTTCGCCACTGTGGGTCAGTGTACATTATGTGTTTCCGTGCATAGTTTCTTTTTTGTTTCTGGAGAGTAAATTCCGGGAGGAATTACTAAGCTTGCCTATTCCCACCTGGCTAACATCGAGGCCGGCCACCTTCTCTCGGCAGCCTGGGGCCCACGTCAGGGCCACCATGGTGCTGCCTCCAGGCCCGGCTACGCTCCCGCACACACTGCTGCTCCTACCAGCTCTTCTGAGCTCAGGTACACCCCTGTTCATCCCTTGGCCATACATTTCTGGGTCACGTTCCCCGTTCCCCCCTCCTTGCCTGCACCTTCTTTTTGGCTACCCCCTTCAGGCCCCAGGCAGTAGAGCTGAGTTCCCCTCGCTCACCTACCCAAGGTCTTGCCAGTCCCTGCTGAGAGAACCCAGGTGCTCCCTCTTTTGGCCTGCTGCCCCTCTGTAACTGGACCTCATCCTGGTCACAGAGCACTACCAACCCATCCCCAGACGTCCCCAGAATCCTCTGCTGTGTTCCAGGTTGGGGGGAGTTGGAGCCACAAATCGATGGTCAGACCTGGGCTGAGCGGGCACTTCGGGAGAATGAACGCCACGCCTTCACCTGCCACGTGGCAGGAGGGCCTGGCACCCCCAAGTTGGCCTGGTACCTGGATGGAGAGCTGCAGGAGGCCAGCACCTCCAGACTGCTGAGTGTGGGCGGGGAGGCCTTCTCTGGAGGCACCAGCACCTTCACTGTCACTGCCCAGCGGGCCCAGCATGAGCTCAACTGCTCCCTGCAGGACCCAGGCAGTGGCCGGTCAGCCAACGCCTCCGTCATCCTCAATGTGCAATGTGAGTGCCCCTCCGGTAGGCAGGGAGAGAGGTTCTCTGCCAGGAGACCCCCGGCAGCCACTAGGCAGGTGGTCCCGTAGGACATTTAACAAACACTTAAGCCCTTTGCAAATATTAACTCATTTTATCCTCACAGTAATCCTATGAGGTAATTAGTATTGTTATTCCCATTTTACAAACAAGAAAACTCAGGCTCAGAGAGGTTAAGCAATCTGCTTAAGGTCATCCAGCTGGTAAGTAGCAGAGCTAGGATTCAAATCCAGATTTTCTGGCTCTAGTGTTTATACTCTTAATTACTACGAAATGCTGCCACTCTGGCAGACCCAGCCATCCTGTTTCCCAGTGCCCCCTTAAGGAGAGGTCCAGGTCCCTGGCTCCCTTCTGGGTTTGGGAAGAAGGGGCAAGGAGTTTGAAGGGCTGTAGGAGAGCATACTGGCCTCTGCTTTGTACCAGTTAAGCCGGAGATTGCCCAGGTCGGGGCCAAGTACCAGGAAGCTCAGGGCCCGGGCCTCCTGGTTGTCCTTTTTGCCCTGGTTCGTGCCAACCCACCTGCCAATGTGACCTGGATCGACCAGGATGGGCCGGTGACTGTCAACACCTCCGACTTCCTGGTGCTGGATGCCCAGAGCTACCCCTGGCTCACCAACCACACCGTGCAGCTGCAGCTCTGCAGCCTGGCACACAACCTCTCTGTGGTAGCCACCAACGACGTGGGTGTCACCAGTGCCTCGCTCCCGGCCCCAGGTGAGCACTGCCAGCAACGGCCCAGCAAAGCCTCCGGTGGGTGTGGGATCTCAGTACAGAAATGGCAGACTTGGTGCCCTCGGGCGAGTCTTGTGAATGAACTGTCCCCAGCCACCTTCCTAGTCAGTCAGGAATGAACTGACCACCTTGAGCAAGGAGGTCAGAGTCGTACCTGTGGCATCTCCTGATTGGGGGTCCTGCCCACTTGGAACCTAACCAGAGGACGACCTACAGGGCTCCTGGCCACCCGGGTGGAAGTGCCACTGCTGGGCATCGTTGTGGCTGGAGGGCTTGCCCTGGGCACCCTGGTGGGGTTCAGCACCTTGGTGGCCTGCCTGGTCTGCAGGAAAGAGAAGAAGATCAAAGGTAGGCCAAAACAGTTGGGGGCAGAGGGTGGGGGACAGTGGAGATGAGGTTGGGTTGAGCAGCAAGGGCAGTGGGCGCAGCTGGGCAGAACAAGTGGTCTCTGACAAGTGGCAGAACAGGTCTTCCCAGGAATGGCCATGGGTAAGACCACATGCATCCCACATAGCAGGGCCGGGCGCTGGGCACCCAGTCTCTGGTCCCAGAGCCAGGGCTGGGCATTTGAGAGACCCCTGGCCTGAGGGTCCTGGGTCTGAAGGGGCACAGGGGCAGAGCCCAGAGTGGGTGGGTACACTGAAACCAGTGATGTGGTTTCCTTCTCCTCAGGCTCCTCCCGGCGCCCATCTCTGGTCTCTAGGTAACTCTTCTGGGGCTGGGTGGATGGGCTGAACTGAGATGCAGCATGGAGAGAGTTGGCAACCTGGGGTTTCTAGTCGTTCTGGAATGGGCCCCAAAGCAAGAATCTGTGCCTGCTGGAGCCAGGGCGTATCCCAGGCTTTGTCCGCCCTGTAGTGACTCCAACAACCTGAAACTCAACAATGTGCGCCTGCCGCGGGAGAACATGTCCCTCCCATCCAACCTTCAGCTCAACGACCTCACTCCGGAGTCCAGAGGTACATCCAGGCCCTCTGTTTGCCCCTGCTTTATCTTCAGAGGTGCTTCTGAGAAAGAGAGACCCTGGTACTTAGGAAGGGAAGGGCCCCATGAGGCCTGCTTCTCATCCAGGGCATCACCCCCTTTGTCACCCAGCAGGGAAACCTGCAGACCGCCAGATGGCTCAGAACAACAGCCGGCCAGAGCTTGTGGACTCGGAGCCTGGTGGTCTCCTCACCAGCCGAGGTACTGGCAAAGGGGCCTGCTGCCCTCCTCCTATGCTCCCCAACCCTTTCTCTTATGCCAAAGGCCTCTGAGTCCCCAAAGGGTGGAGGGGGGTCTCCCAACTTCCAAGGAATGAAGGTTACGGAGACTTCTGGGCATCTTTGACCCTGCAGGTTTCATCCGTCTCCCAATGCTGGGCTACATCTATCGAGTGTCCAGTGTGAGCAGTGATGAGATCTGGCTCTGAGCTGAGGGCGAGACCGAGGTGCCCTCTTGGCGCCTGGGCCCCTCTTCTTTCTCCTGCGAGACACCCCCTGCCTGGCCACATTGCCAACGTGAAGAGGTCATGCCACTGCCCTCCTGGCTGGGGTGTCCTCTGTGTCATCCACATGATGTGTTTCACTGGGATCTGACCCTCAGGGGCACAGGTATCCTTGGCAAGGCTGCCAGCTGCATCAGAGCCCCTTGTTCTCAGGTCAGGGGCCTGCATGTGATGCCTATGCCCAGGCTGATGGAGCTCTTTGGCCAGGTGTGTCCAGAGGTCATCCAGCATCTAACTGTGGCATGGCCTTGTTGGCTCGGACGCACTCTCTGCCCCACACCAGTACTCTCTGCACCTTGTACAGCAGGCATGGGGGCATGCCTTGTGGGGGGACAGGGAGGGACCAGCACGTCTTGGATTTCCTCCCCATGCTATGCTGCTTCGTTCCCTCAGGGAAGATTTAGGACCCTGCTAGCTGTATAAAACCAAACTGCCCTTTGCACAGGAACCAACCCCTGACCCAGGGGCATTGGCCAAGCACAAACTAGTCCCTTTTGCTGCATACCTTTCTGCCCTTTTTTGTGCCCTCTGCCCTGCCTCTTCTTGGGCATCATAAGTTACACTTTGGACCTTCTCTGCTTCTTCACCTGGCACTAGACTTTTCCATTGGCCTGGCCCCTGGTGGTGCCGGTGCCTGTGTTAGCACAACTCAGGAGGAAAAGAGGGAGGTGAGAAGTCTGGTGGTATCCGGGACAGCATGTAGCTATGCATCATTTTCTTACAGTGTTAGCACTTTAAGCACATCCCCTGGGGAGGGGGTGAGTGAGGGCCCCAGGGCCCGCTCTGTGGCTTCCCCAAGTCTGACCTTCCAGATTCACTGTGAGTGCCCTGAGCCCTCAGGGTTGACGGGTTCCCTCTCAACTTGTCTCCCCTGCCATGGATTGCCAGCCCTGACCAGTCCCTGACTGCCCATCTGCAGGAAGCCACTCTTCCCGTCCCACCCTCTGTTCTTTAGGGCATGGTCATAGTGGCACATAGTTTGACAGGGCCAGAAGCTTTAGGGGGACACAGAGAAAGAGGGGGACCACATACCCCTAAACAACCTAAGAACTCTGAAAAGCAATGTGGACATGATTGCAAGTTAATGTAGTGCAGGGTATATTTTTCCCTTGTTGATATCTTGCTTTGTAATTTTTATTACGTTACTGCCTAGGACAGTGCAGAACACACAATAAATTCAGTAAACCTGACAGTGAAGATTACATGTCTGTTTCGCTTCACTTTTTAAAAGAAATCTTTAGATCACGCAGAAGAGAAAATATAGCAAACACTTGTGTACCCATCACTCAACTCTGTTGAATCTTACCATTTTACCTTATTTGCTTCAGATCTTTTATTTTTAAAAATGAATAATGTTTCTTTAATTACACTCTTCCCCGTGGCAGGGATGGCATTTTCTATTTCGGGAGTCCCAGGGGAGGGATCATAGCTGTACCCAGCTCCTGAGGCTCACTTGGCCGATACCTCTTGGCAGACACTCTCCGTCTCAGGACTGGCTAAGCCACGCTGAGCCCCGTGCCCTGACCGGGGAGGCTCAGGCTAGGCTGTGAGTTTCCAAAAAAATTTTTCTAGCGGATCATGAGAGAAAAAAAGGAATAGAAATGGGATGAGTTTTTTGAGGGCACATTTATATTTTACTTTTTTAAGCAACAAATGAGCTTGGCTTGCATAGCTCTGGGTTTTTCCACCACAGCCTTTCTTCAGCTCTCTCGTTCAGTGTTTTCCTCCACGGGGGTGGCTCAGGCTGCCCCTGCCTCCTGAGGGAAACTTGGTTATGGCCTCTCTTGATTTTGCATGTAAGCTCTTTCATGGCTTCAGAACTTAGGAGCCGCGTGCCTCGCTGTCAGTTCTTTTGACTCTCTTGTCCACTGTGCCCTTTGGGAGATCCTAGAGCCCCTTCCTGATGATTCTTTGGCAAGGCTACAAGCCCTGCACTCCTCTCAGCTGACTCAAGGTCTTACTTTAGGGGAAAGGTTTCCTCTTCCTGGCAAATCTCCCATCCTTGCAAGTGTTTGCTAAGGGGTTGACCTTCAAACGACTGTCCCAATTCTCCATACATGTCCCTTAGATCAGAGACTCCTGGTTCCCTTGTTGAGTCACAGACCCCCTGGAGCATGTGATGAAATTAAAGCCTTCCAAGAAAATACAGGTTAAGAAACCCCTGCTTGTTATGCAAATCAAGGCTCATCAAATTATAGCATGGATGAACCTTGAAAACTTTATGCTAAATGAAAGGAGCTAAATCCAAGAGACCGCATATGTGACTTCACTTCTGTGAAATGTCCCGAATAGGCAAATCTACAGAGAGTAGGTTAGTGGTTGCCAGTGACTGGGGGGAGGGAAGAATGGGAAGTGACTGATAATGAATATGAGGTTTCTGTCTGGGTGATGAAAATGTTCTAGAATTAGTGGTGACCAATGCACAACTTTATGAATAGACCAAAACCCACTGTTTGTGGAATTGTACACTTTACAAGGGTGAAATATGAATTATATCTCAATAAAGCTCTAGTTTAAAAAATCATCAAATGGTAATTTGATTTGTACATTTCACTGTATATAAATTTTCCCTGACAACCATAAGTAAATGTTGAACTCCAGTTAATTTTATGTATGCTCAAGTGTTTAGGGGTGAAGTGCATTGATGTCTGCAACTTGCGAGATGTATCAAAAAACAAGAAGGATTGATGATAGAGGAATGGATATGTGATAAAACAAATTTAACAAAATGTTAATTGTAGAATCTAGGCGGTGGGTATATAGCGTTCACTATATAATTCTTCCAAAATTATTTTATTTATTTATTTATTTTTTGGAGGAAGATTAGCCCTGAGCTAACGTCTGCTGCCAATCCTCCTCTTTTTGCTGAGGAAGCCTGGCCCTGAGCTAACATCCGAGCCCATCTTCCTCTACTTTATATGTGGGACGCCTGCCACAGCATGGCTTGCCAAGCGGTGCCATGTCCGCACCTGGGATCCGAACTGGCCAACCCCTGGCTGCTAAAGCAGAACGTGTGAACTAAACCGCTGTGCCGGCCCCCAAAATTATTTTATTTAACAATTGTCGTAATAGAATATTGGGAGGGAATCCCTGATCTAGTTCCTTCTCTGATATTTCTGAAATCTTTTTGATCTTTCTAAGGATCGTGGGATTTTTAATCATTACTAGTGTCCCTTACATGACAGTTCTTTTTCCTAGGAAAGAATACCAATTTTTAATATATTCCAGTCACCTAACATTTAATCTTTACTCTCCAATAAATATTGGAGGCAGGTTGCTTGTTACCTGAGCTTGAACGTACGGCTGTCCAACATTTGGGTAGGCACAGCTCCGGATGCAGTTTCCCACCTGGACCATGCAATACTGAATTCCTCCAGACACAATAGACTGTTTAATGAGCACTTGTAAAAATTAATGTGCAACTTTTTTCATTGCTAGTGGGAATGTAAAACGGCACAGCCCCTGTGAAAGACAGTCTGCAGTTCCTCAAAAAGTAAAACATAGAATTACCATGTAATCCAGCAATTGCGCTTCTGGGTTTATTCCCAAAAGAAGTGAGAGCAGGGGCTCAACCAGCTGTCTGTACACCAATAGTAATAGCAGCATTATTTGCAATAGCCAAAAGGTGGAAACAACCCAAATGTCCATAAACAGATGAACGGATAAAGAAAATTGCGTGTAAAATACACACAATGAAATATTCCTTTAAAAAGGAAGGAAATTCTGGCACCAGCTCCGCTGCAGTGGCCCAGGGTTTCACAGGTTCAGATCCTGGATGCAGACATGGCACTACTCATCAGGCCGCGCTGAGGCGGCATCCCACATGCCACAACTGGAAAGACCCACAACTAAGAATATACAACTATGTACCGGGGGACTTTGGGGAGAAAAAGGGAAAAAATAATAAAGAAAAATTAAAGAAGAAGGAAGGAAATTCTGACACATGCTACAACATGGATGAACCTTAAAAGCATTATGCTAAATGAAATAAACCAGATACAAAAGAATAAATTTTTTATGATTGCACTTATGTGTTACCTAGAATAGGCAAATTCATGGAAACAGAAAATAGAAGTTCCTGGGGGCCTGGGGAGAGCTGGAGCGGGGGTTACTGTTTAATGGGTACAGAGTTTCAATTTGGGATGATGCAAAAGTTCTGAGGCTGGATAGTAGTGATGGTTGCACAACAATGTGAATGTACTTAAAGGCATTGAATTATACACTTAAAACTGGTAAATTTCATGTTATGTAAAATATACATGATTTTTTATTTGGATTTTTAAATTTTGATTACTGATTCAATCTCATTGCTAGTTATAGGGATTTCAAATTTTCCACTACTTTGAGTCTTGGTAGATTTTGTGTTTCTAGGAATTTGTCCATTTCATCTAGGTTAATTTGTTGGCATACAAGTGTTCACAGTACTCTCTAATCCTTTTTATTTCTGTAGAATTGGTGGTAATGTCCTCACTTTCATTTCTGATTTTCATTATTTGATTCTTTTCTCTTTTTTTCTTAGACAGTTTGGCTAAAGGCTTTTCAATTTTGCTAATCTTTTCAAAGAACCAACTTTTGATTTTGTTGATTTTCTCTATTTTTTTTTCTATTTTTTTCTATTTTCTATTTCATTTATCTCTGTTCTAATCTTTATCATTTCCTTCCTTTGGTTAGCTTTGGGTTCAGTTTGTTCTTTTTCTAGTTTCTCAGGTTGTAAAGTTAGATTGTTTACTTGAGATCTTGCTTCTTTTTTAATGTAAGCATTTACAGCTATAAATTTCCCTCTGAGCATCAGCTTGCTGCATCCCATAAGTTTTGGTATGCTGTGTTTTCATTTTATCTCCAAATATCTGCTAATTTCCCTTGTGATTTCTTCAGTGACCCATTAGTTAAGAGTGTATTGTTTAACTTCCACACGTTTATGGATGTTTCAGTTTTCCTTCTGGTATTGATTTCTAACTTCATTCTGTTGTGGTCTGAGAAAATACTTTGTATGATATCTTTTTAAATCTATTGAGACTTAATTTGTGACCTCACGTATGTTCTATCGTGGAGGATGCCCTATGTGCACTTGAGACGAGTATGAATGCTGTTGTGGTTGGACAGAGTGTTCTGTTCATGTCTGTTAGATCTAGTTGGTTTATTGTGCTGTTCAAGTCCTCGATTTCCTTACTTATCTTCTGTCTGGTTGTTCTGTCCATTGTTGAGAGTGGGGTATTGAAGTGTCCAGCTTTTATTCTAGAACTGTTTTTCCCTTCAATTCTGTCAACGTTCTGTATTCTGAGGGTCTGTTATTCAGTGTGTAAATGTTTATAATCATTCTATCTTCTTGCTGTATTGTGTGTTCTTTTTGTAAGTCTCCTATTCTTATTTCATGGATGTGGAATCTTCTCATCGCTCTTTAACAGCGGTTCTCAAATTTATCTGCATATTGAAATAATCTGAGGAGCTTAAAAACATATGGATTCCTGTATCCTACCTTCAGAGATTGTGATTTAGTTAGCCTGGTGTATTGTTTAGGAGAGAAAACTTTTCTTTAAAAGGTCTCCAGTTGATTCTAACGTGCAACCGAGCTTTAGAACTCCTGCTCTATGAATACCATAGTTAAAAAATTGTTTTCTTATCTTGCCTGCTTTGTTTCTTTAATTTCCTTTGTTCTGTTGGTTTTAGTCTCTATTTTTCCGGCTTTCTTCAAATATCTGATGACCTCTGTACATTCATATTTAAGAATGAGAGTTGCAGACATGCCTGCACACACACACACACACGCACACACGAATGAGATACCAGACAGCTGACCGGAAGCCGATGGGTAGGCAGGGACCTGTCCATTTGCTTAAAGCCTCCCTGTCAGCATCTGTAGGGCTTTTCTCTCTGGCTGTGCGTCTCCCCGGAGCAGACTCTTCCAATGTTCTGCTTGGAAGATAGAAGCCTGGAAGGCGGCTGAAGCTCTCATTGCTCATTCCTCTATTTTATCCTCTTACTTTAAGTATGGCCCCTTATTCCTGTCCTCATAATTGCTTGGTATGCTCATGTCCAAAGCTTCCTTGGTTCAAAAGTGACAGTCTTCTGCTGGGGTAAGGAGGTGGGCAGTACAGATGGCGAAGGTTCTGGGGATCTAATCTTTGTACCAACCTTCAACCAATCCTCCTGTTTTCAGCTTCACCCTGCACACCTGCCATCAGAAGGCTCTGACACTTTCAATCGCTGATCCTCTCCAGGGTTCTGCAGTGTCAGACGACTTACTTTTTATCGGTTTCTCTGTCCCTCTCTTCCACAGGCAGTCAGATTTCAGGTTTTCTTCCCCTCCCCCGACTAAATCAGTTACTTGTCCATCTTCCACAACTGTGTTGCTATTTAGTCTACTGTCACTTTCTTTTCTGTTACCTGTCTTTGCTGGTTTCTATCTTTTCTCTTTTTAATCCTATACTGTCATTTTAGTAAGGTTAAAGGAGGCAATGAAGACGTAAATACTTGCATTCCATTTTGTCTGTCTGGAAGTGCTGAGAGCCTAGGATCAGCGGAGGTGAGGGACACTTCAAGCAAGGAAAAAACCCGCATAAAGGTTTAGTTAGAAGAGGGAACTCAGGAGTCACGCGTGGAGCATGGCAAGCAGATTGGCTTTGCAGTTCGCCTTGGGGACTTAGGGAAAAGGAGGATCTCGGGGTAGCAAGAGAGCAGCCAAACGGAAAGTCTAAAGGCCAAGTTGAAAATTTATACTTAGTAACATAATTATTATAGCTTACATTTTGTGGCACTTAATCTTTTCACAAATTTTTACCCACAGGACAAGACTAAGAGTTAAGTTAGTGCTTATTGTAACTGTTTCACAGCTACATTAACTAAGGCAATCTGATTTAGTTAATCTGGTTTTGCCCAGGGCCACAGAGCAAGTAGCCAAAAGGGAGTAACTACAGATTGTTGAAGAGGAGAGAGGAGCCCATGATGAAAACAGTATCTGAAGGTGATCACGGGAGAGTGATGGTGGATGTGCTGGAGTAGGGAGATAAGCTTAAAAGGCCCACGCGTGAACCAGTAACTGATGCAGGAAGTACAGCTGATCCTCATTATTTGTAGATGCCGCCTTTGTGAATTCACGTACTTGCTATAATTTATTTGTAATTCCCAAATCAATATTTGCAGTGTTTCTACGATCATTTGCAGACATGCTCAAAACAGTGAAAAACGTGAGTCGCGCGATGCCTGTCTTCCAGCTGAAGCTGAATGAGGCATCGTTCTGCCTTCTGGCTTCAGCCTTCATGCTTTAAACAAGTGTCCTTTTCACGGTCTATTTAGTGCCACATCCTTTGCTTGTTGGTGGTGATTTTGCTGTTTAAAATGGCCCAATTGTAGTGCTGAAGTGCCGTCTAGGATTCCTGAGTGTAGTAAGTCTGCGATGTGCCCCATGGAGAAAGCGTGTTAGATAAGCTTCCTACGGCATGATTTCTAGTGCTGGTGGCTGTGAGTTCAATGAATCCTGGTTGCCTGACGAGAATGTTATGACCAGGGGCACAAAGGAGCCCAACCTTGTATTTTCCCTAGGAGCAATGGTTGAGCTAGGAGTATTTTCCCTAGGAGTATCCGCTCACTCAGTGTTTGTGGTGACATGATAGAACGTAACTACTATGTATGACATGAATCAACTGTGTTTATTAGTGTTCAGTCTCAGCTCTAGTCAAAGAAGGCAATCTGATGGTTCCCTGAAAACCTAATGGCGTATTTGAGTTCCTATCACATTTTGCCTCACTCTTTCCCCTGAGTTAAATGTTAGCACTATGGTATCCATTTGAGAGCAGAGCCACCCAATATGGTGTCAAAGCAAGGCCCGAGCCCAAATGTTCCTGCTCCTCAAATTCAAGCACGATGTGAACATCATGGTTGGGTTGAGTCTGTAAGAAACAGTTCCCCTCCTGTGCATGTGTTGTGTGTATACTGGGCTGACGCTGTAGCATTTTAATGCAATCTCCCCCTCCAAGCAATTCTTGCCCCACTTTCCCCCATATCACTAGCTGGCTCCATTATCCATTCAGTTGCTCAAGCCAAAAAACCTGGGCATCATCCTTGACTTCTTCCATCCCCCACGTCCAGTCGATCACCAAGTTCTGTTGGTTCTACCTCTCTCCTGGTTATTTACCTGTTGTCTCTGAGCCCCACACCCTCCCTTCTATACTTTCCTTTATACTGCTGGACTTTCCAGATTCCCTTGCCAGCTGTTAATTTTTGCCAATTTTTGCCAGTGGGAGGCACTGGCAGGATTTGAGAAGGTGGGAGAAAGGAAGCAGCAGGCATTGCTCACAGCTGCTGCAGTAACGGGGTGAAGGTCTGCGGACTTCAGCAGTGCCTGAGGGTGGCACCTCCTCAGCCCTTCAAGACCACAGCAGCACCTCTTCTGCTTCCAGCACCCACAG
Source organism: Equus quagga (assembly GCF_021613505.1). Lineage (NCBI taxonomy): Eukaryota > Metazoa > Chordata > Mammalia > Perissodactyla > Equidae > Equus > Equus quagga. The sequence continues at coordinate 66,332,908 of NC_060280.1, forward strand.
TGGATACCAGCCCTTTAACCTTCATTCCTTCACATGCTCCATTCTCCTTTTTGCACCTTCAGCCCTTCCAACATTTTTGTAACCAATTTCCCATATTTAACACCCTGTGTTAGAAATAACTAGCATGGTTTCTGACCTCCTGACTGGAGCTTGGCTGATAAAACCTCCAAAATATTTCCTGAATCTTTCCCTCTCTACTACCACCACCACTACCTCCCTAATCCAAGGCACACTCCCCTCTCACCTGATTCCCGCCACAGCTAGGCTCCCTGAGACCACACCCAGACAGGTCTGGAGCTAGACAGGCAAGGAGCCTGTGAGGCGGGCCGCATTAACTGGGGAGAGACCCCTAGAGAAATTAAGTTCCAGGAGAAAAATGATTCCCCTCTACTGCCAGCCTTGAAGGACTGGGGTTTGACTTTATTTCACAAAGTTGTTTTGCTTAAACTGCTACTCACTTAATGCCTATTACAAGGCCAAGTTCCTTGTCTCTGCCTTATGCTCAGTCTGCCTTTCCTCTTTCATATTATAAAACAGCAGGATAACCTGAAAGATAGAGCATTTTATTTGTAAAATCTTTGCCAACTAACTTTAAGAATGAAAGAAAATAATTCCGTCACTATCTCAAAAAGAACATCCTTTAAGCTTTCCTCCCAACTCGAGCATCCTGGGATCCTGGAAATTCCAATTCTTCTAACTCAAAACCCCATAGCAGTGGAGATGCGTAATCCCCCTGGGAAGAAAATCTGAGGCAGAAGCCATTTAGCGAACATGTGGGGTGCTTCCTGACAGCGCGGTAGGACTGTCCGAGACAAGCTGTGACACTGGCGAGGACACCAGGTGGCTGACAACAACCTCTCCTTAGCTGGGGTAGAGGAGCCAGCTCATCCTTGAAACAGAAGGACCTGGGAGGTGTCTCAGCTGAAGGCTAATGTCTCTGCGTCTCCAGCTTGGGAGGTGGCGTTGGATGGAGGAGTGAACGCTTTCTTGCCTTCAGCGAGAGCTTTAAAATGCTGTGAGGAAAGAGGAGAGGAAACATGGAGTATTTGGGATATGCTGGTAGCTACATTTTAGCAGGAATTAACCTCTTTACAACACTTTAAGCTCCAATTTTCTCCCAACACTACTTCCAAAATAATTCCTTGGTGTTGTCTTGGAAAAACAGCTAGAAGTTTGTCCCACCTCCTTAAAAAATGAACCCCTTTTTTCCTTCCTTCCTGCTTCATTCATTAGGCCACTTGGTTCTCCTGTACGAACAAGTGTCCTCTGTAGATCCTTACTTAGCCTCGTCTAAGGCCCACATCTCTTACTTCCCCTTCCTTTAGAAGCCCACCGCTGCCTGCCTTGCTGCTCTCCTCATTATGGGGAAGGGTAACGGTAACTCCAGCAGAGACCTCCTCCACTGTCACAGGACACGATCACAGCAGACTCAGGACAGTGGACACTGCAGTGAGCCTCATTACAGCTTAAGTCAGTCTCTCAGGCTAGCTCACCTGTGAGTTCTTGAATTCCGAGTAGAGGGAGAAGAGTAGGTGGAGGGACTGAATCCGGCTCTTGTAGATGGGGATGTCTAGGATGGCTGAAATCAAGAACTCCCATGAGCAGAACCAAACAAAACGGAATTATGGGACATTTCTGTTCAGGATAGCCAATCCCCTCCCAGATGGGATGTGTTGCTATGACTTTGTGGCGGTTAAACACCCAGCAGGTAGACACATAAGCCCAAATACCACACTTAAGTGCTGCCAAATAACACAGTGAAGGCTATAACTCAAGATGCTATCTTCGCAGAGTAAACAAGCCTTTTCCAAAGCCCACAATGTGTTTACCCAGAAACAGGAACATGGAAGGGACAGAAGAGCTCACCACAGATCATGTCAATGTACTCTGCCAGACTGCAGTCAATCTCTGCCGTGGGCAGGCTCACCTAGGAGGAGCACGGGATGGACCCAAGTCAAAAGGCTGAACTTTCAGTGGTCCAGCACCATTCTCTCTCTGAAGGAAAAGAGCTCCTAGCTTAAGGCGTGTTACAGGCTGAACTGTGTTCCTCCAAAATTCCTTTTGGAAGTCCTAACCCCTAGTACCTCAGAACGTGACTTGTATTTGGAGATACAGTTTTAAAAGAGATACTTAAGTTAACATGAGGTCATCAGGGTGAACCCTAATCGGGTATGACTGGTATCCTTATAAGAGGAGGAAATCAGGACACAGACACATACGGAGGGAAGACCATATGAAGACACAGGGACAAGATGGCCAAGGAGAAAGGGCTTGGATGAAATTAACTCTGCTGACAACTTGATCTCAGGCTTCCAGTCTCCAGAACTGTGAGAAATACATGTCTGTTGTCTGAGCCACTCAGTCTGTGGTACTTTGTTATGGAAGCCCGAGCAAACAATACAACATGCTTTTTTTAATTCTGATCAGTAAAATGGAATTGATCATACTCATTAACCACAAAAGTAGCAGATGCTGTAACGGGACCAAAAGACTTTTTAAGTAAAATATACTGCTATGCTGTCTTCCTGTGTATTTTTGTGAAGAAGAAACTGGTCCCAGGTTATGGCCAAGTATTTATAGTTACTTGGTGTTATGATGTTTAATGGTCCTAGGACACCAAAGGAGCAGAAAAAATGGACATGACATCTCAGGTGACAGGCTCTGGATCTAAACAAGTCATACTGTAAATTTAAAAACCATTGGCTTCTTAAAAAAATTTTGTTCTCTTTTTACAAAAATCAGAATGTATATAGTTTTGTAATTTTTTTTTCACAAGTCATTGTGGGGCCGGCCCCATGGCCAAGTGGTTCAGTTCGCAGACTCCACTTAGGCAGCCCAGGGTTTTGCCGGTTCAGATCCAAGCTATGCTGAGGCGGCATCCCACATGCCACAACTAGGAGGATCCACAACTAAAAATATACACAACTATGTACCGGGGGGCTTTAGGGAGAAAAAGGAAAAATAAAATCTTAAAAAAAAAAAGAGAACAAGTCATTGATATTTCTCTGCATCAGAGCAATATAAGGCCAAATGATATTCCATTGTATAAGGATTTCACTGAATGGATGTACTGCAATCTATCTATTCAATTCCGTAACCAGATATTTCTCCTCACCTACAGCTTTAAAATGCTGTCAGGAAAGAGATTGTTTTAAAATTCTTTGCTTTTACAATTCTTTGATAAACATGTACAAAAAATCCTCTCTTCATGAAGCTTATACTTTAGTAGGGAAAAACAGAAAACAAAATAAGTAAGGTATCCAGTATGTTAGAAGGTCAGTATTATGGAGAAAAAGCAGGGAAGGGGTGGGGAACATGGCGGAGCTGGTGTAGCAATTTTAAATATGACGCCCAGGAAGGAGCTGTTAAGCATCTTTGCTCAGTTTTCTTTTCTTGATATGTAAGAGCTCTTTGCTTGGATAGTAATGTTATCATGTATATATATTTAAGTAATTTTTCTTGGCCCCTCACTCTTTTGTTTATGGTAATTGTTGGTACTTAGAACTTTCTATTTCTATGAATCTAAACTTTCACATTTTCCCCATTATGACTTTTAAATTTTTTATTATGCTAGGAAACAACTAACCTAACAGTACTAAATATTTCTCCTATTTTTTAAAAAGTCTTTGTGTACCTTTATCTTTATATTAAATGTTTAATTCATTTGGAATTCATGTTTGCATATGGTTGAGGCACAGCCCTAATTGAATTTTTTTCAAATGGCTAGTCATCATCTCATCACAACCCATTCTATCTCCAATCATTTAAAATACTATCTTTCCTTTTCTTTTTTCTTAAAGATTGGCACCTGAGCTAACAACTCTTGCCAATTTTCTTTTCTTTTTTTCTGCTTTTTCTCTCCAAATCCCCCCAGTACATAGTTGCATATTTTAGTTGTGGGTCCTTCTAGTTATGGTATGTGGGATGCCACCTCAGCGTGGCCAGACAAGCGGTGTCATGCCCGCGCCCAGGATCTGAACCAGTGAAACCTGGGCCACCGAAGCTGAGCGCACGAACTTAACCACTCGTCCACAGGGCCCGCCCCTAAAATACTATCTTTCTTATACATCAAAGTCTCACATATACACAAGTGTTTCTGGATTATTATGTGCTGCTGATCTATTTCTATTCCTATGCCAGTATGTTATTGTTTTATTTACTACAGCTTTATAATGTGTTTTTAATGTCTGATAGGGCAAATCCTCTATTTTTTTTTCCTAAAATTTTCATGATTAGTCTTAAAAATTATTCTCTCAGATAAACTTTATTATCAAATTTTCAATTTCCAAAAAATGCAGTTAAAATCCTAATTAAAACAGCATTACACTTACATAGTAAGCCACTGGGAAGGACTGACAGTGCCAAGAGATTGACTCCTCCCATCTAGGGACAGGGCTTGACTTCTCATTCATTCAGATCGTGTCATGCCCTTCATTAAAGTTTTATAATTTGTTTTCAAAAAAGGTCTCACCAAATAATAATGTACAACTGAAATTTCACAATGTTATAAACTATTATGACCTCAATAAAATTAAAAAAATAGGGGCCGGCCCAGTGGCACAGCGGTTAAGTTCGCACATTCCGCTTCTTGGCGGCCTGGGGTTCACGGGTTCGGATCCTGGGTACGGACATGGCACTACTTGGCAAAAGCCATGCTGTGGCAGGCATCTCACATATAAAGGAGAGGAAGATGGGCATGGATGTTAGCTCAGGGCCAGTCTTCCTCAGCAAAAAGAGGAGGATTGGCAGTAGTTAGCTCAGGGCTAATCTTCCTCAAAAAAAAAAATAAAAATAAAAAAATAAAAAAAATTTAAAATGGGTCTCACCAAAAAAAATGTCTTACCAATTTCTTTCTTTCTCTTTTTTTTGGAAGGTGGGGGGGGTGAGGAAGATTGGCCCTGAGCTAACATCCTTACCAGTCCTCCTCTACTTTGTAGGTGGGACGCTGCCACAGCATGGCTTGATGAGCAGTGTGTAGGTCCACACCCAAGACCTGAACCTATGAACCCTGGGCCACTGAAGCATAGCGCACAAACTTAACCGTTACACCACCGAGCCAGCCCCTAGCAATTTCCTTTTTTTTTTTTTAGGAAGATTAGCCCTGAGCTAACTGCTGCCAATCTTCCTCTTTTTGCTGAGGAAGACTGGCCCTGAGCTAACATCCATGCCCATCTTCTTCTACTTTCTATGTGGGACGCCTACCACAGCATGGCGTACCAAGCAGTGTCATATCCACACCCAGGATCCAAACCAGCGAACCCCGGGCTGCTGACGTGGAATGTGAGCACTTAACCGCTGCACCACCGGGCCGGCCCCTGCAATTTCTTATTAAATTTATTTCTGGGTATTTTTAAAAATTTGAGGTAACTATGAATTGAACATTAGCTTCGTAGAAGAGCATAAATACCTCTGTGCAGAAGGTGGAGTCTAAAGCAGTAATACAAGAGGTACATATGTTCACCAAAAGGTATGTTAGGATGTTTACAGTAACATTATAGTAATATTACATGGTAATTTGTAATAACCCAAAACTGTAAACTACCCAAATAACTATCATAGAATGGACAAATTGTCATATATTCAAATAGTGGAGTAGCATACAATAATGAGAACAAACATAGAACCACAATGTATGAAAACATACGGATGGGTGCCGGCTATCCATATGGTTAAGTTCGTGGGCTCTGCTTCGGCAGCCCAGGGTTTACCAGTTCAGATCCTACGTGCAGACATGGCACTGCTCATCAAGCCATGCTGAGGCAGTGTCCCACATGGTACAACTGGAAGGACCTACAACTGGAATATACAACTATGTGTTGGGGGCCTTTGGGGAGAAGAAGAAGAAAAGTTAAAAAAAAGATTGGCGATAGATGTTAGCTCAGGTGCCAATCTTTATAAAAAAAACAATATGGATGAATCTCTATATGGATGAACAATATAGAAGAGCAAAAGAAGTAAGACACAAAAGAGTTTGACTAGATTTAGATAAAGTACAGAATAGGCAAACTTAATCTAAGCTGTTAGAAATCAGAATAGTGGTTACGTTGGGAGGTGGCAGCATGAGGGGGCTTCCAGGAATGTTCTGTCTTTTGATCTGATGTGTTGGTTACACAAAGATGTTCAGTTAGTGAAAATTAATCAACACTTATGTTATGTGTATACTTCTGATTGTGTATTATACTTCAATTAAAAAGTTGATAATAATAATATAGGAAGATAGAAAACACTGGGCCTTAGAGTGAATGCCACACTTTCTTAGCTCCTGCTACCTTCCACTCACCTTGCCCAAAAGTTCTTCAAACTCTGGGGACCATTCCTGCATCAGCGTGTCAATATCAGGCATGGGCCTAAAAGTACAGAGGTAAACATGAACAAGAAATTTGGACTGATGACATCAGCAACTTCTGGATCAGAATATTCTAAGATGAAAGGAGATTCTCAGTCTGGCACACTAGGATTTCAGGAGAACATAGATTGGGCAGACCAAATGTAGGGCCTAAGGTCTGGAAGAGCTGGCTAAGTAATTATACCAGATAAATCACAATCTTTATGTCTGCAATCTCAGCGAGTAGCTGCCAGGATCCACAGGACCTCAGGTTGACCAAATACGTCCCAGCCTTTGGGCCCTCTTCTCAGAAGCAAGGGGTTCACAGGTGGTAACGGTTACCATGGGTTACTGTGGTGAAGAATGTGGTATTTTGTACCTGGTATAGTGCACAGTTGCAGGGGGCTTAGAACGATGTAACTCAGAGATGCTCTCAATCCATGTGTCAATGGCTTTGGGATTCTTTTCTGCATCTTCCAGGCTCTTTACTTTCATATGTTGCTATAAAAATAAGGGGAAAACCTGGCTGATGGCAGTGACGTAGCTCTCTTGTTTTTACAGAGTGGCTCATCCATGCTGCTATTTCATATACAAGGCAGCTAATGAAAAGGGAAGCTTGACAGCAGCCAAATGAAGATTAGAGAAAATCCTGATAAAATTTTCTAGAGCCATAGGAAGGCAGCAGGTCAACAGGATAGGACTGACCAGAATGAGATACCATTTCACACCCACTAGAATGGCTAGAATAAATAAGACAGACAGTAACAAGTGAGGTGTTGGTGAGGATGTGGAGAAATTGGAACTCTCATTCATTACTGGTGGGATTGTAAAATGGTTCAGGCACTTTGGAAAACAGTTTGACAGTTCCTCAAAATGTTAAACATTTACCATATGCCTAGCAATCCCACTCCTACATATATATCCAAGAGAAATAACAATATATGCAAAAACTTGTATATACTCATAGCAGCATAATTAATAAAAGTGGGAACATCTAGTGAATTGATAAACAAAATGTGGTATGTCCATACTATGGAATATTATTCAGCCATAAGAAAAAGGAACAAAGCAGTAACCAGGGGCTAGGAGCAGGGGGAATGAGAGGATGGGGTTTCTTTCTGGAATGATGAAAATGTTCTTAAATTAGATAGTGGTGATGGCTGTACAACTCTGTGAATATACTAAAAATCACTGAATTGTACAATATAAAAGGGCAAATTTTATGATAAGTAAATTATACCCCAATAAAAATGTTATTTAAAAAACAGAGCTGGCCTGAAACCATAGCCACCCCTTTTGATAGGTAGTAAGTCAACTGCACAAATAACCAACAAGGCCTCAGCTCTCAGCCCTCTCCAGCTCGTGCCTGTGCTAGGCTGGCGTCTTACAGTGAGGTTGTGCTGTTTGGAATTCTCTGTTAACCAGAGGGAGAGCACTGTAGGGTCCGACTGTTTTGTAGAAGGCTCGTCCAACACCAACAGGCCAAGGTTGTCAGGCTTTCCGTCAGGACGTGGGACCTGGTTAGGAGAAAGGTAAGAAAGCAGAGAAAAAAATGGTAAGGACACAAAAAGCCCATACTTGTTGCTTCCAATAAGCTGAAGAGAAAGAATTCTTCTGGTTTATCATTATTACTAGTATTAAAGAGGATGCCTGTACATCATGCTACACTAAAACACTATCTAGAAAAAAATACATGAGCTATAAGGCCTTAACTACAAAGCTGAAGTCATGGATAATTAGGTGGAAAACAAATGACAAATTTGTAACATATAATGAGATAATCAAGTATTATCTAATAGCAATGAGTATAATTTGGAGTAGAGAACAAGGTTAAGAACTCCAGTGAAATGAAGAATATATATCAAGGTAGACAATGAGAGTCGAGGATATTAGTGGAACTGTTAGAGTAACAGAGAGGTCAGACAAAACACCCAAGGAGTCATTCTTAGGATGTTCTGACTGTACCTTTAAGAATGCATCAATATCCCCAACAGCTGGGATAAAATCAGGAATGAAAGGTTTCAGTTTGTGGTCCAGGTCAATCAACTGAGGTGTGTACCTAGAAGACATTGCCAAGGGAAGGGGGAGACAGAGAAACTTACTTTACTATTCAGGCTAAAAAAATCGATGGAGAACGGCCCTGCTTCAGACTAGAGGTAGGAAAGAGCAAGGCAGGGCTGGGGGTTATGGTGGGAGGTCCTGGTACTCACCTACTGATATATTGGAAGAGTTCCTTAATCTCGGCAGAAACTGGCAAATGCTCATAATCTGCAGGATCATAGGCCCTGGGGAAGGGAAAACATGGTTCAAGGTGGCCAGAGAAGAGCAGAAGTGGCTGAACCCTGGTTCGGTCTGTGTTACTCTCATCACAGGGCACATGACTCTGAACCTAGTTTCTGCCACACTCACCTGCCTTTCCTGGGTGGTTTGCAAGACAACTCTAAAATCGATTATGATTAGCTGTCACGTATCTCTAACAATGAAGAAGAACAGAGCTGCAGAAAATCTGAAACATAATTTTCAAAAACTTTGGAATGTAGCAGAAGTTGTTTTCCCTTTTTTTGGAAGGGATGAAGAGAAAAGATGAAATGAGATTTTAACTTTTGACATGAAAATAGTTTGCCCCAAGAAAAAAAGGAATTTTATAAAGATATTTCTCATAGTGTTATTTATAACAGTAAAAAATTAGAAACAAAATATCCAACAACTGAGAGATGGTTAGGTATGTCAAGTTGAATATTGCATAGTTATTTAAAAATACTTGTACTGGGGCCGGCCCTGTGGCCAAGTGGTTAAGTTTGTATGCTCCGCTTCGGCAGCCCAGGGTTTCAGTGGTTCGGATCCTGGGCACGGACATGGCACCACTCATCAAGCCATGCTGAGGCGACATCCCACATGCCACAACTAGAAGGACCCACAACTAAAAATGCGCAACTATGTACCGGGGGGCTTTGGGGAGAAAAAAGAAAAATAAAATCTTAAAAAAAAAAAAAAAACTTGTATTGATACATGAAAAAAAATAGTAGAACACATATTAATTATAATTAAGAAACGTAATAAACATTGGCAAAGTATATGAGACTTGAAAAATTATTAATAAGCTTCTTGTGGGGAGAGTTGCTTAACAAAAAATTAAATAGATTACTGACTTAAAGTTTACATTTCCCCAGATTATAACCTTACAGAAGCAGGCTATGACCATAATGTAAGTTGGGAAGCATGAAAAGTCAGTCTGGGGTTAAACATTTGCCTAATTTACTTAGGGTCTACCTGCAGGTGGATAATCCAAAGGTAACTATTTTTATTTTTATTAAACTACTTTATTTAATAAATGATGCATGCACATGATACAAAATAAAAAGTACAAAATGTGTACAGTGAAAACTTTTGTCTCCCTTCCACCCCTGTCGCCTTGCCACCAAGTTCCCCTCCCAAAAGTAATCACTATTAGCAGTTTCTAGTGTATCCTGGACATAGTCTATGTAATATTTGTTTTATACACATGGTAGCACAGCATAAACAATTCTATACCTTTTTAAAATTTAACAATATCTCTTGGAGATTGCTCTTTACCAGCGCATAGAGTGCTGCCTCATACTTTTTCATGGCAAGATAGAATTCTGAGTGGCTCCACCAGCATTTCTTTAACCAGTAATTGTATTTTAAATAGATGGGCCTTAGAATCCACTTTGATTAAAACCTGTGGGGGAGGGGGGATCATGACTAATCTAGCACCAGGGCTGGAACAGGGTGAGATTTTTTACTTAAGTATCATCCAGGAACATTCTGCCTCAACGTGGGGCTCCTGAACCACCTATTCTCCACCTGTCCAGAAAGGGTCTGGGCCTGGAGCAGAAATGCTCCCGTGCATGAATGTTTTCCTTGCTAAACAGAAATGCTTTGGTATGTATATAAATTTATTTTTCTCTTTCCCAGAATGTGAACTCCTTGAAGTAAGGGACTGTCTTTTAGATTTGCTCAGCAAATCCTCATGAAATCCCTGAGCCCACAAATGTTTCAGATGGTGCAAGTGACATCACAGGACGCAGCCAGGCTGTGGAGCCAGAAAAGAATGAAAACTCATTATGTTGGGTTTCTGAGACATCAAAAGAGATGTTGGAATTTCACTTCTAACTGATGCCCTCCGGTCTAGTGTTTTGAAGGAGGTGTTTTCCTCCCTGGCTTGGGTGTCCTAGGCTAGGGGGCTTTCCTCACCCTTCCAGAGGGGCCCCGTGCTCTTCATCATCATCATCTTCATCAGAATCAGTTTCAGATGAGTCATCATCATCATCGTCATTTTCACTAAAGCCCCGCTGAGGTGTCAGCTTCGAGGTCTTCTTCTTCTCCTGAGATAGGGCAGGGTAGGCAAAGAAAGGTCCACATAAGGAGAAATTTAGTGGACCCATGCCCAGTTCTCTCCTAGTGCTCTAACCAATACCCTCCCACCTGGCACCAAACCACCTGAAAGAGAAGGCAGCACTCCCCAGAAGGGCCTTGAGAACGTTCTTCTGTGCCTGCTTAGCTACAAACCGGATCCCCACTTTCTATAACTATATTATATTTCTCTACTTGAGGCTTGGGTATAAATTTTATCCCATATATATCTATTTTACCTGTTACTCAGGAGATCCTGAGAACTCTGCATAAACTTTATCCAGTCAACTTCTACTCTAAAACCTAGGGATTTTTTGAAGAGGAAGGCAACTCAAAATAGTTATTTTGGGAGGAAACGGGGGGAGATGAAGTGGGGAAGACAAACTTTAGGGCATCTTAATACTCACAAAGCTTGCAGGGAGGAAATCTACTATTTAATTTGTAAGACTGCCCAGAGTAAGCTGCTTACAACTATCAACAGAAGAAAGGTCACAGTCAACCCTGTGCCTGAATTCTGACCAGCAGTTCCAGAGGCTACGGGTTTTCTATTTCCATTTGGTGACAATTCTCTTCAGTGGGTATCTGTCTATACTTCCCTTCCTTTCCCACATAAGTTAAATGCAGTGAATATACATTATATCTCAAGATAAGAGGCTCTGCTGTTCTTGGCATTACAACCTACCTTTCTGAGCTTCTGGTTCTCTAGGTACCAACCCACCCTCTCAAGTCCATGAGAAGAGGTCTGGTGATGCTTGGGGTTTGCAGGGGCAGTTGGGACGGGGTCCATGTCTTTGCCTCTGTGGCCTGGAGCCTGTGGCATGCCCTCACTTAGGACCTGAAGGATGACCAATTGGCCCCCTTTAAAAGCAGGTTTTGAAAGCTTGGTTTCCATATGTCATATGGCTTATACTGAGGTTAACAGACATTTGGTTCTAGTTTTAAAAATTATTTAACATTTGTTTTACAGTAAAGCAGCTATTGCACATAAAATTGTGACACATTCAGGACATCAAAATCTGCTTTTGGTCCTGTTGTCCTCTAAGCACAACACAGATTTATTAGACACAGATAAAAATATATTTTAACTAATCTGTAATAGGTGTGACATATGACACACAGTTGCAAAATTTATTCTGTGACTATGAGTTATTGGTATACCATTGATAAGAAAGAACACTATAGGAGATTGTTCTTTCTTAATTCAAAATCTGCCAAAATTATCTTTGGTCACATGGGAAGTAGTTTGGCAAAGGGAGATTTTTAAGAATATTGACTGTCAATTTAAAGTTTATTCAAAAATGGATCCTTTACACTGATTCTGAGTGCATACATACCAAATTGGAAAGATAAATGAGCCTTGAATATTGACCACATCATGATGAAGACTAAAAAAATTTAGGGCAAATATACAAAATTAGGAGGTCAATTTAAGAAAACTGTTCACTTTTCTTTTGTCTCCTCCCTCAAAGTTGTGCTTTGCAAAATTCCTGATCTAAAGGCAGAAGACCTTATATACCACAGACAAATGCCTAAACAATTACTTTGCGGGTAAGGTGTTAAAACAGCACACTAGTCACAAAGTGGGGCTACTTTAAAACATTACCTGTTAGGCTTTTTATGAAATCAGCCTATATCACTACAGCTTTCTGCATTACTTCAAATATTCTTCTTCACCTGAGTTTTCAAAGCGCCTGTTCTTGAACGACAATTAAAATGTAACCACTGGACCATGCGCTAAGGCTGAACACAATGGTGGTTAAGCAGTGAACATGTGCAACTTCGAGGTCCTATCTGGCTGGAGCTGTAGGCATCTTTCCATCTTTCTTTCAGAAACAGAGTGATTCTCAAGGTTCATGGAGTAACAACAAAATGATCTCTGGGTCTTAAGATTTCAAAGTTAAAGTCTCTTTCACAAAATATTGGCAGTATCACAAGTTCTGGTAACGAACAAATGCCTCAACCAATAATTCCAAACTTACTTTATCATAAGAATTACTGGGAGTGCTAAAAATATAAATTCTCAGGCTTTTACCTTTAAGATTCTGATTCAGTAGTTCTGGGTGGAGAGTGGGAATCTGCATTTTTAAAAAGAAGTTCCCCACCTGATTCTTATGATGAGTAAAATTTGTGAAGCACTGGCCTACATTATATTAAATTTCTTACCAAAAAGTCAGCTGTAATAGTAGGCTTTATTCCTGAAGGAGAGTCAAAATCTTAAGGCTCTTTGCTCCTGATTTTCCTCCATGAGCTCAGAGGTACCCAACCCCTGGAGGTAAGTATTCAAGAAATGTTTACCACTGAACTGGCCTCATGTCAAACTAACTGCCAAAAACTCAAAGCAGAAATGCCCCAAGAAGCCGTGAGTTATACTGTACCTTGTTATTTTCCTCTTCATACTCATCACTGCTGTTATCAGCCATAGTCTTGTTAGGGATATGGGCAGAATGAGAAAGTCCTTAGAAGAAAAGTTTTCCCTTTAGATTCATTATTTAAATGATTTTTAAAGACAAATTGTTTTTTTGAGGAAGATTAGCCCTGAGCTAACTGCTGCCAATCCTCCTCTTTTCGCTGAGGAAGACAGGCCGTGAGTCAACATTCGTGCCCACCTTCCTCCACTTTATCTGTGGGACGCCTACACAGCATGGCTTGCTGAGCGGTGCCATGTCTGCACCCGGGATCCAAACCGGCGAACCCCGGGCCGCCGAAGCGGAACATGCACACAACCACTGCGCCACCAGGCTGGCCCGTAAAGACAAATATTTTTAGTTTATAATATTTATGCTCTAACCATTTTACGGAACAGGGTTTATAAGAACATCTAGCTAAAGGACAGGAGACTGAATTCTAGTCATGGCTCTATCACTTTAATTCAAGAAATAGTTCCTAAGCATTCCTGTGCTTAAGGCATTGGGTTAGATATTATACTAATTGATTATCTGCCATTGCATAAATAATATAAAATCTGCCCTTAGTTTACACGTTGGTAAAATGAGGTTAGTAATTAGAAAAGCAAAAAGACTACTGGAAGTATAGTCAGAAGACTGGGTTTGAAGGACAACTCCATCATGTGGACAAAATGACTTAAGGTCTCTGAGTTTCAGTATTCCCATCTCTAAATGGGGTCATTAATATTTCTCACTCAGGACTGTTGTAAGGATGAAATGAAAAAACCAATGTGGACGGAACTGACCAAGCTCCCAGCAAATAATAGTCAGAGATATAAATCAGAATCAGTGTCCATGAGATGGGAGCAATAAAGATATTCTGAACAATTAAAAGTATAATCAGGGCCGGCCCAGTGGTGCAGCGGTTAAGTGCGCACGTTCTGCTTTGGCGGCCCAGGGTTTGCCGGTTCAGATCCCGGGTGTGGACATGGCACCACTTGGCATGCCATGCTGTGGTAGACGTCCCACACAGAAAGTAGAGGAAGATGGGCATGGATATTAGCTCAGAGCCAGTCTTCCTCAGTGAAAAGAGGAGGATTGGCAACAGTTAGCTCAGGGCTAATCTTCCTCAAAAAAAAAAAAAAGTATAACCAGATGTAAGATATTAACTGGCATGGAAACATGTTCAATGATTTCCAAATCAAATAAATATGAATTAAATACCATTTTTCAGCCTACTAAATTGCCCAAACTGAAAATAAGTTACAATGTCCACAGCTGGCAAGATTATAAACATGTTCAAGTCAATATGCTGGGTGCCTGGGTATATTTACATACAATCAAAAGACTGAAAGCAGGGACTCAAACAGGTACTATGAACCATACACCAATGTTCATAGCAGCACTTTCAAAACAGCCAAAAGGTGAAAACAACCCAACTGTCCATCAAAAGACTAATGGATAAACAAAATGTGGTTATACATACATGGAATATTATTCAGCCCTAAAAAGGGAGGAAATCCTCACATGTGCTACAGCACGGATGAACCCTGAAAACATTATGCTAAGTGAAATAAGCCAGACATGAAATGACAAATGTATGATTTGTATGATTGTATGAATGTAGGATTGTATGATTCCACTTATGCAATACCTAGAATAGGCAAATTCATACAGACAAAGTAGAATAGAGTTTACCAGGGGCTGGGGGGAAAGAGGAGGAAGGGGAGTTATTGTTTAACGGGTATAGATTCCGTTCAGGATGATGAAAAAGTTTTGGAAACAGCAGATAGTTACACAACATTATGAATGTACTTAATGCCAATGAATTGTATACTTAAAAATGGCTAAAATGGTAAATTTTATGTTAGGTATGTTTACCACAATAAACAAACAACCCTGGATGTCATCCTCGATTCCTAACTCAAGAGCCAAATCCAATCCGGCAGCAAGTCTTAGTGATTCTACAACAACAACATGTCTTGTATTTGCCTCTTCTATTCTCAACTTCCTCATCACATCCAAGCCATACTCAGCCACTGCAACAGTCCTTTCAGCTGGTTCCCTACTTTCACCTTTGCACCCTTCAATCCATTCCGCACAAACAGCATCCGGCCTCTAAAGCTATGCTTGTTATGCTTCCTGCCTCCCTCTGATACCACTCCCCCTACCACATCCTGCTCTCTTGCAAATCCTCCTACCAACTCAAGTTCTCCCTGGCCTCAGGGCCTGCCCCCTCTTTCTGGCCTTCTTCTCCTCAATGACTGGATCCTTCACATCTTTCAGTCTCAAACGTCATCTCCTTAGGTCTTCCCTGACCACTCTATCAAAAGCAGATCTCACTCCTCACCATTATTCTCCATAAAGTCAAACTGTGTGCCTCCCTCAATGCACTTACCACATTTGTAATGCTGTTTGTTTACTCATTTGTCATCTGTCTCCCACAATTACAAGCATCAGGATGGCAGGGCAGGGTCAATGCCTCTTTTAAAATTGTATACCTAGTGTTAAGCATAAGGCTGACACATAGTAGGCACTCAAAAAATGCTGGTTGATGGGCTGGCCCCGTGGCCGAGTGGTTAAGCTCGCGCGCTCCGCTGCAGGCGGCCCAGTGTTTCATGGGTTCGAATCCTGGGCGTGGACATGGCACCACTCATCAAACCACACTGAGGCGGCGTCCCACATGCCACAACTAGAAGGACCCACAACGAAGAATATACAACTAGGTACTGGGGGGCTTTGGGGAGAAAAAGGAAAAGAAATAAAATCTTTAAAAAAAAAAATGTTGGTTGAATAAATGATGGTGTCAAGTCCTCCTAAAATACCGCATTAAGATTTTGAGTGGGATTGCAGGTTAAGGGCAGGTTACTGAAGCATCTTCAAAACTGAACAAAACAGGTTTGATAAGTTAAAAAAAAACCATGATGGGGCTGGCCCCGTGGCTGAGTGGTTAAGTTCGTGTGCTCCGCTGCAGGTGGCCCAGTGTTTCGTTGGTTCGAATCCTGGGCGCAGACATGGCACTGCTCATCAAACCACGCTGAGGCGGCGTCCCACATGCCACAACAAGAAGGACCCACAACAAAGAATATACAACTATGTACCGGGGGGCTTTGGGGAGAAAAAGGAAATAAATAAAATCTTTAAAAAAAAAACCCAACATGAACCCCTGGCAGGTTGTGAACAGAGCAGTATTGTGAAGTAAATGGTGATAGGGAACACTGCACAGGATGGAGGAAGATCCTGTAATCTGAGTGGCTGTGTTTTCTCCCCGCTTAACTAGTTAGAAACCAGAAACAATGGCAAGTGAAGTAACTGGACTCTGAAAGCCAACATTTGCTATTATAAAAGAGGAACTCCTTGGAGACAATCCGGAATCCATCCTGCTCTTTGTTGTGAGAACCATTTCTCTTCTTTCCTCTTCATTTGTTCCTCTCTTACCTTCGTGTCTTGAGGTTGGAGTATAAATACTTGCAGCCTCCTCAGAGTCGTTAATCTCTAGACGCTCATCATATGTCTGGTTTTCAACAATCTTGGTCTAAGCAAAAGGAGACATGATTACATAGTTCACATCAGGGGATATTAAGCACTCTGTGGGGAGTGCCATTCCAAGTCAGCATTGGTCCCTATTCTTTACTCTAGACCCTAGTTTTTCATGAACCTTCACCCCCCATTCAAACTTTCCTTAAGGCTTCTTGGCCCCAGGTCAAGCAGTTAAGTCATTCTGTTGCAGCCCTTATTTAGGAGCTGCTGGCAGGCTGGCTGAGGAAGGAGGGAATCCACAAAAACCAACTTCTGCAGCAGCTCCTTAAAGCTGTGAGACACACAAGACCCCGGGCAAGGGCAGAACAGGATTTCTCTGTAGATGGCGGGTTTCTTCTCAGTTTGGATCAGTTTTCCCAAGGTTGTCGGGGTTTCTCGGGGGAGGCTGCAGAGCCTCTAGAAATAGTTGTCTTTAGGGTTACCTCGTGGTGGGGGACAGGGCGGGACCAAGAGAGGGTAAACTCTAGTCTCTCCGTCCCATCCAATAATCCCCAAAGCATCATCCCCATCTACACCCCTCGTCTTGCAGGTCGGATCCCACTTAAGTTTCATGGGGAGTAAAGGAAGCAGTATGGTTAGTGGTGGTGTGAAAGAGAGGGAGAAAGAAAAGCTGTCATAAAGATGGGAACAGGTGGGGGGGTCGCAGAAGAGGAAAGGGCAGGCCTTTTAAATTCCTCTTGGGAGGGAGAAAGGGAGTTCTCTTTCTGCTGGGGTGAGTACGAATTACCTGTAGCCCCTCTGAATCCGTCTCCTCTGTATGGAAAGAACCCCAGCCTAAGGCTGGAGTCTCACTCCAATCTCAGGGTAGGCCACTTCACAGTTTCTACTTGGAGCAACCGGCCTGTTGTCAGTCGCTAGGCAAAAAAAAAAAAAAAAAAAAAAATCGCGAGACTTGCTCTCACTCTCGTGAGACTTTCTCCATTCGCTTGCGCGTTACGTCTCCTCCAGCGAAGCATCCAAGATGGATCAAGAGGGAGTCGGATAAAGCCTCTCTGGGCGATCAAGTCGCCTGTTTGTCTATGGTTTCAACAAATGCGTCTGTGGCGACATCTAGCGGTCACGAGTGAAAAAGAGGGCTGATGAATTTCGGTTCGTAGAGTCAGCCCTCCAATCTGGAAATACCATGAGCATCCCCGCCCCGACCCCCCCAGGACAAGGACCATTGGGCATGCAATTCCTCCTGTCAGTCTAGTCGGAATTTAGGCAAAGTCTCCAAGAAATAGTCCCACAACACTTTGTACGTCCTTTTATAGCATTTCTATTGCATTATAGTCCTTTCCGTCCTCAGTGTCACGTTGCATGGGACACACTGACGCTAACAAATCATTCGTTATTTATCTGAGACTCCAATTTAACCCAGTGTCCTGTCTTTTTATTTGCTAAAGAAGATTGAGCTGCTTTAGGGCAAAGTCTGTGTCTAATTAATTGTTAGGCTCTTCATAGCGTTGGTGCATTGCATTTAGGCGCTTTAAAAACGCTCGTAGGAGCCGGTTGGGTGGCAAAGCGGTTAAGTGAGCACGTTCCCCTTTGGCGGCCGGGTTCACCAGTTCAGATCTGGGATGCGGACATGGCACCGCTTGTCAAGCCATGCTGTGGTAGGCGTCCCACATATAAAGTAGAGGAAGATGGGCACGGATGTTAGCTCAGGGCCAGTCTTCCTTAGCGAAAAGGAGGAGGATTGGCAGCAGTTAGCTCAGGGCTAATCTTCCTCAAAAAAAAAAAAAAATAATAATAATAATAATAATAAAATGTTCCTAAAAAATGCTCATCGGCTGGATGAATGAAGGAATGAGTGAATGAAGATGTAAGGGTCAAATATTGCAAAACTATAGACACAGTTAATTTTGAGAGTCAGAGAGAGATAAACAAAGAAAAGAATATTGGAAATTTGACCCTGAAAATCTGTCAGAGGAAAGTGAGAAAGTGACTTTAAAAAGAAAATGAGAGGCGGGGCTGGCCCCGTGGCCGAGTGGTTAAGTTCGCGCGCTCCGCTGCAGGCGGCCCAGTGTTTCGTTAGTTCGAATCCTGGGCGTGGACATGGCACTGCTCATCAGACCACGCTGAGGCAGCGTCCCACATGCCACAACTAGAAGAACCCACAGCGAAGAATACACAACTATGTACCGGGGGGGGCTTTGGGGAGAAAAAGGGAAAAAAAAAAATCTTAAAAAAAAAAGAAAATGAGAGGGGCTGGCCCGTGGCTGAGTGGTTAAGTTCATGAACTCTGCTTCAGCGGCCCAGGGTTTCGCCGTTTTGGATCCTGGGCACCAACATGGCATTGCTCATCAAGCCATGCTGAGGTGGCATCCCACATGCCACAACTAGAAGGATCCACAAGTAAGAATATACAACTATGTACCGGGGGGCTTTGGGGAGAAAAAGGAAAAAAATAAAATCTTAAAAAAAATTTTTTAAAAAGAAAATGAGAGACACCTCTTCTGAGACACTCTGGTTAAAAATGGAACTGCAAAACATTAAAAAACAATTTTGTCATCCGTTATTGCTCACAATAATGGATACGTATTGTTAGTGCTGTGGAATTGATTCTGACTCCTAGTGACCCTGTGTATAGCAGAGGGGAACTGCTGGGTCATTTTGCACCATCCTCTCACCTTCCAGCACTATATCAGACAATGCTTGGCTGCTATTCATAGGGTTTTCATGACCAATTTTTTCAGAAGTGGGTAGCCAGGTCCTTCTTCTTAATCTATCTGTCTGGAAGCTCTGCTGAAACCTGTCCACCATAGGTGACCCTGCTGGTATTTGAAATACCATTGGCATAGCTTTCAGCATCACAGCTTTTAGCAACATGCAGCCGCCACAGTGTGACAACTGACAGGCGGTGTGGTTCCTGGTCAGGGAACCCTGACTGTGGCAGTGAGAGTGCTGAATCTTAACCACTAGACCATGTAGAAGCACTTAGATTATATCGTTTTATTTATTAACATATTATCTAACTTCACAACCTTATGAGATAGATGTTACTGCCGATTTACAGATTAGGTAATTGAGGCTTAGGAGAGTTAAAGTAATTTGCCAAAAGTCACTCAGCTAGTAAGTGCTGAAAATGGGAGTCAGACACAAGCCAGTCTAAGTCCAAGCTCTCTGCTTTTAACCACTGTGACTACTGCCTCTAAGGCAATCCTCACAAAGCACGCTTGCAGGGGTGCTTTTCTTCTCAGTTTAATTCAGCTAATATCATATTTCCAAAGACTCAGCATCAATTGGTCTTTCCTGAGCTTCAGTAGTCCAAATTGAAGGCCCCTGGAAGCCGCCACAATAAAGCAATAATTCCAGGCAAGATTTCTACCTTTTTCCTTTCCCAAATACTATTTTTTTAATAAAGTGTGCATTAGCTTTTTTTTCTGAGAGTCACCCTCAGTTAACATCTGTTGCCAAGCTTCCTCTTTCTTTTTCCTCCCCAAAGCTCCAGCTGATGGTTGTATAACCTAGTTGTAAGTCCTTCTAGTTCTTCTATGTGAGCTGCCACCACAGCATGGCTACTGACAGAGGAGTGGTGTGGTTCTGTGCCCGGGAACTAAACCTGGACTGCCAAAGTGGAGTGTGCTGAACTTTAACTACTAGGCCATCAGGGCTGGCTCAGGAATTTTTTTTTTTAAAGATTGGTACCTGAGCTAATAACTGTGGCCAATCTTTTTTTTTTTTTTTTTCCTGCTTTATCTCCCCAAATCCCCCCGGTACATAGTTGTATATCTTAGTTGCAGGTCCTTCTAGTTGTGGCATATGGGACGCCGCCTCAGCGTGGCCTGACGAGCAGTGCCATGTCCGGCGCCCAGGATCCAAACCCTGGGCCGCCGCAGCGGAGCGCGCGAACTTAACCACTCTGCCATGGGGCCAGCCCCTCAGGATTTTTACTTTTTTTAAATTAAGAATTTGTTCATCTTTTAAAAAATACATGTGCTTTTTATCACAAAAATAAACGAGTACAGTTTGACATGTATCCTTCCAGACATGCAAAGATTAAAAATATGTGAGCTTTGGGCCGGCCCAGTGGCATAGTGGTTAAGTTTACGTGCTCCACTTCAGCAGCCTGGGGTTCATGGTTTTGGATCCCAGGTGTGGACCTACACACCACTCATCAAGCTATGCTATGGTGGCGTCCCACATACAAAACAGAGGAAGATTGACACAGATGTTAGCTCAGCGACAATCTTCCTCAAGTAAAAAGAGGAAGATTGACCACAGATGTTAGTTCAGGGTAAATCTTCCTCACACACAAAAAAAATATGTGAGCTTTGTAAAGATTCTACTAGAGAGTCGTTGGAGATGGAATTGAAATGAGTAGCAGTGAGAATTCTATAATGCTGTGCTTAAGGGTACAGGTTCTGAAGTTGAGCTGTCTTTGTTTGAATCCTGCCTTTGCTACTTTCTAGCTCTGAGACCTGGGGTAGAATAGCTTTCCTCTCTGTACCTTGGTTTCCCCACTTGTAAAACAGAGTTATTGATGGTACCTATCTCAGAGAATTCTTGTGAGGACTAAATGAGATAATCTGTGTGAAGAATTTAGAGTAATGCCTGGTACATTGTGAATGTTCAATAAACACTAAGGAATACATAGGCGATATGGAGAGGCAGTGTGTCATAATGAGAAAAGCTGAGTTTGAACCCTGGCTCTACCACTTACCGGCTATGTGAGTTTGGGCAAGTGCTTAACTTCTTTGATCCTGTGTCCTTATCTGGATTGTTGTAAAGGAATAGAGATAACGTGTAAAGTACCTGACGTAAAATAAACACCCAATAAAAGAGTGCTGTTTGTCCATTATTCCAGCAGTGGATGTGCTGTCGAGCTGACCAGTGGTATGGGATAAAATGATATAGGGAAGAACTGCTGAATCACGTATACCCTAAGTCTGCCATTTGGCATGGAAGAACTACCAACAGGGGCTGGCCCCAGGGCCAAGTACTTAGGTTCGCGCGCCCCTCTGTGGCGGCCCAGGGTTTCGCTGATTTGGATCCTGGGTGCAGATGTAGCACCACTCCTCAGGCCACGCTGAGGTGGCGTCCCACGTGCCACAACTAGAGGGACTCATAACTAAAATGTTCAACTATGTACTGGGGGGATTTGAGGAGAAAAAGCAGAAAGAAAAAAAAGAAGAAGAAGAACTACCCACAGACTCAGAAGACTGAATTGGGGTCTTTCTATTACAGTTACAGGCAGACATTAACTGCCCATCTTCCCACACATATTTTTTTTTAAGATATAACTTATAAACTATAAAAATTCATCCTTTTATTTTATTTTAGGTGAGGAAGATTGGCCCTGAGCTGACATCCATTGCCCATCTTCCTCTTTTTGCTTGAGGAAGATTGTCTCTGAGCTAACATCTGTGCCAATCTTCCTCCATTTAGTATGTGCAATGCCTCCACAGCATGGCTGGATGAGCAATGTATAGGTCCAGGCCCGTGATCGGAGCCTGTGAACCCTGGGCTGCTAAAGCAGAGTCCACGCACTTAACGACTATGCCACTGGGCTAGCCCCTAAAATTCATCCTTTTAAAGTGTACACTTCAGTGGGTTTTAGTATATTCACAAAGTTGTGCAACCACCACTTCTATCTAATTCTAGAACATTTTCATCACTCCAGAAAATAAACCTCATACCCCATTCCTCTTCTCCTCCAGCTCCTTGCAGCACCACTTTCTGTCTCTATAAATTTGCCTATTCTAGACTTTTCACATAAATGGAATCATATAAGATGTGGTCTTTTGTGACTGGCTTCTTTCACTTAGCATAACATTCTCAAGGTTTATCCATGTTGTATTACATATCAGTACTTTATTCTTTTTTATAATTGAGTAATTTCCATTGTATAGGTACACCACATTTTTTATCCATTCATCTATTGACAGACATTTGGATTGTTTCCACTTTTGGGCTATTATGAACATTAGCGTACAAATTTTTGTGGGGGCAAAAGTTTTTAATTCTCTTGTGTATATCTAGGAGTGGAATTGCTGGATCATACGGTGACTCTGTGTTTAACTTTTTGAAGAACTGCCAAACTGTTTCCTGAAATGGTTGCACTATTCTACATTCCCATCAGTAGTATAGGAGGGTTCAAATTTCTCCATATTCTCACTGACGTTTATTACTATTAGAGCCATCCTAGTCTGTGTGAAGTGGTATTTCATTGTGATTTTGACTTGCATTTCCCTAAGAACTAAGGTTGTTGAGCATCTTTTTATGTGCTTATTGGTCATTTGTATATCTTCTTTGGAGAAATGCCTATGTTGTCCATTTTTAAAATTAGATTGTCTTTTTATTGTTGAGTAATAAGAGTTCTTTATATATTCTGGATACTAGTCCCTTATGCACACAGGTTATTTTGTATATTAAATGATATAGTGGCTGTGAGACCTTTATAAACTGTAAGATGAGCCACAAGTTAAATGAAAGCGCTGACAGTGAAAGGACAGAAGCATGAAGTTCCACAGCTCGGGGGCCAGTCCTCCCCGCATCCTTGGCGAAGCCGGCCTAGCAGCCGGGTACCCACAATTTCCCCACACGACGGCGCCCCGCCCTCCGCCCTTTGACCCGCGCCGTTTCCGGTTGGAGACGTGGCTCCAGGCCGCCATCTTGGCAAGAGGCGAAGCGGCGGCGGCTCCTGTCAGGGGGCAGTAGGTCCGGAGCGCCCAGTGCTCCCCTTCCCCTGACCCTAGCCCTGTCCCCAGTGGAGCCGGAGCGCGGGTGCGCACCCCCACCGCCCCCACCATGGTAAGATCCGAACCGGGCCCAACTCCCGGGTCCGGCCTCCCTCGCCCGCTCTCCGCGCCGGACGGCCTGGTGCCGCGGCCACAGGAGCCCCGCCCGGAGGGCCTGGAGCCGGACACTTCCCTCGGGGCTTGGGGAGCAGGGTGGCCTTCCCCACCCTGCGCCCGACCTCCCGGGAGGTCCGACGGCCCCGACTCTAGTCCCCCTGTCGTCGGGCCCACACCCCTCCCCCCGACCAGCTGGGACCCTCCTTGCTGGGACCCGGGCCCTGGAACGGGCCTGGGGTTTTGTCCTGCGAGAAGCTCGTCGTGGTGTCGCTTGGACCCCACGCTGCGGACCTCGGCGCTGATGTCCCGCCGGTTCTACGGGCGCCTAGGCTTAGCAGGCCGCGCCTCTCGGGGGATTACCTTCCTTCTGTAATCAGCTGGCCTCCCCTCCCCGGTGTTCGGGAGGCCGTCGATAGTCGAACTCCAAATCCATTGGTGCTCAGGACTTTTTCTTTTGTTTGGGAAAGGGGGAAATAGAGGGAAGTTCGGAAGGAGGCATAGAACAGGAAGAAGTAACTTGTAGCACGAATCTGTGGGACCCAAGTGTCCCTGAAACCCTCCGCCGCTTCTGCAGAACTTAGCTTTGTCCTTTTGTCAGTGGATTGAGTGTACGCTGTGCAGAGCTTGGGGGCAATCGGAGCGAGTTAGAGAGACCACAGGCCGTCCTCAAGGAACTTACTGCTGAGGTGAAGTCAAATGTGTGTGTGGCACGTCGTCATTGATGTCTCCCGGGAGGAGGAGTAGGAAGGGCTTCTGCTCTGGGACCTCTCACTTGCCTTCAAGTGCGTTATCTTTGTGTTCTCATCTCGTGTAGCGACGGGAAAAGTTAACCTGGGTGAGGATGGGACAAAACACAGTGCTGACTCCGGTAAATCTTGTTTTGTTACTATAATCGGTGGATATTTATGAAATAGGAGAAAATCTTTGGCTCCAAATGAGCTAGTAATTTATTTTTTAGTGAACTTTATGCTCTTCAATCTTTTGAAGGATGTTCTGTTCTTCTCTTTTTTAATTCTTTTTGTCAGTAGATTAATAATTTGATTTAAAGCATTTTCCTAGGCACTTGAGAGATGACAACATACTTTGGTGCCAATCATGTTAAGTTCTGTGGACAACCTTTTTAGATGAGAACTTGGGGGAGATTTGTGCTTGGACTTTAAACCACCGAAGGGTTTTTTTTCAGCTTCAGGCATGTAAATTGCATCAAGAAGGATTAGCTCATAAAACTTTTATGCTGGACATAAAATGTTTTCATTTCCCCTAGGAAGCTTAGTATTTGGATAGTGATTTGCTTTTTATTTTGAGGAAGATTAGCCCTGAGCTAACTAGTGCCAGTCCTCCTCTTTTTTTCTGCTGAGGAAGACTGGCCCTGAGCTAACATCCATGCCCATTTTCTTCTACTTTATATGTGGGATGGCTACCACAGCGTGGCTTTTGCCAAGCAGTGCCATGTCTGCACCTGGGATCTGAACTGGCGAACCCCGGGCTGCTGAGAAGTGGAACAAGCGAACTTAACTGCTGCGGCACCGGGCCAGCCCCTGGATAGTGATTTTTAAACTCCTTTTCCTTTTACGTCTTGGATGTATTCATAGTGTGTTTTAGAGCATGTTAGAATTTTAATAGCAAAATTAAAGCCTTGTATTATATAAATCAAATACAGATAATCTTTACAAAAACCTTGGTTGTTGAAAAGTTCTTGGAGCTTAGTATTTTTAATTCATTGATGAGCGAGGAATGGTAAAGCGCTAGGTATTGAGTGATAAACGTAAAACATAAGTTTTGCATGTTACTTAGGCACGTGTGCATATACATACAGTTATGTCATCTGTAAATATGCATATATTTTTTTATTATTTTGGACTTGGCATGATCCAGATATCACAGATTTGTGTACTCTAGAGAACAACTTATCTCAATACATTCTGCTCTGTTGAATCTTGACATTATTAAGTATTATTTCTGTGTAATGTTTTTGGGACCTATTCCTTTATGAAGAGATCCCTGGACAGTAGAAACATCCAAATAGGGTGAGCTTTTGTAAGATTTCTTGCATCTAAAAGTTGTATCAAAACTTCTGAAAGTTGAGGGTTCCGTCTGGTGGCGCAGCAGTTAAGTTTGCACATTCCCTTTTGGCAGCCTTGGGTTTGCTGGTTCCAGTCCCGGGTGCGGACATGGCACTGCTTGGCAAGCCATCCTGTGGCAGATGTCCCACATATAAAGCAGAGAAAGATGGGCACGGATGTTAGTTCAGGGCCAGTCTTCCTCAGCAAAAAAAAAAGAGGAGGATTGGCAGCAGATGTTAGCTCAGGGCTAATCTTCCTCAAAAAAAAAAAAAAGCAAAAACAAAAAAAACATTTCTGAAAGTTGATTTTTCCTCAACCTTTTGTTATAAAAGTTTTAAACATATAGAAAAGTTGAAAGAACATTAGAGAATACTGATATAACCACTAGCCAGATTCTGTAATTAACATTTCACTGTACTTGTTTTTATCACACATCTAATCATCCATCCATTCCTCTATCTTTTTTTTTTAATAAAGATTGGCACCTGGGCTAAGAACTGTTGCCAATCTTTTTTTTTTTTTTCCCTGCTTCATTTCCCAAACCACCCCCACCCCCGTACATAGTTGTATATCTTAGTTGCAGGTCCTTCTAGTTGTGGGATGTGGGACGCCGCCTCAACGTGTGACCTGACGAGCGGTGCCATGTCCGCGCCCAGGATCCGAACCCTGGGCCACCACAGCGGAGCACGTGAACTTAACCACTCGGCCACGGAGCTGGCCCCTATCTTTTTTTTAATGCAGTTGAAAGTAAGTTGCAGATGTCAGTACATAAATGTTAATTTTTGAAAAATGCATTTCCTGGGGCTGGCCTGGTGGCGCAGCAAAGTTCGCACATTCCGCTTCTTGGCGGCCTGGGGTTTGCCGGTTCGGATCCCGGGTGGGTACAGACATGGCACTGCTTGGCACACCATGCTGTGGTAGGCGTCCCACATATAAAGTAGAGGAAGATGGGCATGGATGTTAGCTCAGGGCCAGGCTTCCGCAGCAAAAAAAAGAGGAGGACTGGCAGTAGTAGTTAGCTCAGGGCTAATCTTCCTCAAAAAAATAAAAGCACCCTTTTTCTAGTTTTATACAAATTAATGAGAACATGTTCTTATTTTCCTAATTTGTCACATATCATTAAAATCGGTTCTTTTTCTTAGTAAACTTATATTTGAATAAACTTGATATTAAGTCTCATGGTAGCACCAAACTGTAAAATCTTTGCTTAACTACAGAGTGCTGTTCGTATTTACTAAGTACAGGCAATGAGTAAACTTACTGTAGTGGTCAGATTAAATATAAATGATCAAAAGTCATTACATACTAGAAAGCTAGATTTAGATTTGTATGGCAGATCTACACATGATCAGAGAGAAACTGAAATCCTACACGCTACTAACAGTCCCAATTAGAGGGTTATTGCCTATTTTTTTTTCCTTTTCCATATACAATACAGCAGCCACACAGCTGTTATATTTTTAATCTATCTTTTTGATTGTTGTTTGAAAGGACAGCAAAGAATGAAAATGATTTTCTTGAGTTTCCATTGATTTGCCATCTTTTTATTCTCAAAATAGGAAGTACACTGCAGAAAGTGAGAACTATGTCCTTTTATTTTTATTCTCTTCAAGCTTTTGTTTTAAAACAGAAACTTGTGATGAGCTTAAAACTGTCACTGAGTAACTTTTCAAGTTTTAGGTTTTGTATGTGCTCTAGATTTTATTGTAATCTTCCCTCTGATTTTATCTGCAATTACTTCAGGCAAACAGGAAAGAGAAAATGGTCCTCTATGACAATTGTAGAAACTAGCCTTAATATGATCATGAATTTTAATATATTTGTGTAATCATTACAGTGAATTACAAAGGAGAAAGTGATTAATTCGGGAGATGAGGAATACTGAAGCATTTAGGGGTTCAAGGAAGTCCTTGACTTTTTTCTTTAGGGAATTGTGCATATGTATGCTGAATTACTAACTATTGTTCTGGACCTGTGTCACTAGTAGGGATGAAGGGATGATGTGGCAGCTGTCTCACACACATACAGCCGTGCGTCGCTTAATGATGGATATATCTGAGAAGTGTGTCGTTACACGGTTTCATGATTGTGCAAACATCTGAAAGTATACTTACACAAACCTAGATGATAGAGCCTACTACACACCTAGGCTGTATGGAACTAATCTTCTGAGATTACCGTTGTATATGTGGTCCGTTGTTGACTGAAATGTCCTTATGAGGCACATGGCTGTACTGTACACACACATGATTTGTTTTGGATAAGCAGTTTGCCTTCTAGCAGCTTAATGTGAAATATGGTTCCAGAGTAGTTACCACTGGAGCTGTGAAATTTTTGTTGCTGTAAAGTTTTCAAATCCTTAGACTTACAGAATCTTACAGATGGAAAGGCACTTTAGATTTCATATAAACTAGCCTCTATTTTAGGGATATTTCAAGAAGCAATTAAGTGACTTGTCCAAGGTCATATAATTAGTGGCAGAGGCAGAACAGAAACTTAATTCTCTAGGTTTCTTTACTCAAGGAACTTTCTAATCCATGTAGTTAAATCTGGATAGGAGAGAGTTGCTATTTAATCCAAAAATAAATGATAATACACTCAAACCATTCTGAGTATTATTAAGAGAAGAGTTGTTTGACAAAGCTCAACTTAATGGGAAATTTTATTTTATTATTTAAAAAAATTATTATTATTTTTGCTGAGGAAGATTCACCCTGAGCTGACATCTGTTGCCAATCTTCCTCTTTTTTTCTTTTTTTTTTATGTGGGCCACCATCACAGCACTGTTTCTTCATCTTTACATATTCTAATTCCCCCATTCTTCAAAGCATAATTTAAATGTTGTTTCCTCCATCAGGTCATCCTGATCATACCAGCTAGAAGGAATCTCTTCTTCCTTTGAATTCCATGGCACATTACTTAACACAGTCTGCCTAGTCTTACAGTTATTTATGTTTGTGTCTTATTTTTGGCGGGGGGGCTTTTTTTTTAGTTATACTTGACATATAACATTGTATTAGTTTCAAGTGTACAACATAATGAGTCAATATTTGTATACAATGCAAAATGATCTCCACAATAAGTAAAGTTAACATCTGTCACCATACGTAGTTACAAGAAACTTTTCTTTAAGGTCCTCCTAGGCTTCTTGAGGGAAGAATGCCAATCTGTTTCCTCTTAGTATTCCCAGAGAGGATCAAATGCGTATAAGTAGGTGTTCAATAAATAATTATTTAGTTAATTCTTAAAATAGTATTGCTAAAATAGAGATTGCCAGTACCTATAATTAACCTTTGACCACGCCCAATCAATAAAGCAAAGCAGATGAATTGCCCCTTTCCATGGCATACGCCTTTCTGGTTACAGGTTGCCTTTTGTTCCTTTTTCCCTCTCATATTGCCTTTGATGTTAATTTTTACCTAAATTCCATCTGTCTGGTATGGAGGTGTTTTTAATTCCAGCTGCCTAAGAATTACCCTGAAACCTAACAGGCTTATTATTATTAGATATGTTAGATATAGACTTTCTATTAAATCAGCATATGTGTATAGGTCTGAAGGTTTGGTATGAGCAGTCCTTTCTCTAGGTAAATGTTTGATTCTTTTTGTTTGAATTATGCTATACTTAATATCTTAACTGGGACTTATTTTATTTCTTCAAAACATCATAAAATTCTAAGGTAGGGAACCATAGTTTTCTAGGACTGAGGTTCTCAGCCCTTTTTTTGATGGGAAGGGGATCTACAAAGATTACATTTACAATATGCTCCCATTTATTGTTCGTATTTCTCACTGCATAAAGTGATTCTCTATGGGCCATTTGAGAATTACCACTCTAGAGGATCTATGAATTCCCTGAAATTATATGTAAAATTTTGTCGGGAGAGAGTCTATGTCCATTATTTGAATATCAAAATATTGACAAACCCATAAAGGTAAAAACCCATTGCCTTAAGATGACATAATTTTTTTTAATGAGATGCATTTCTTGGCAAGTTTATTAATAATGTGCTGTTTTACATTGTGAATATATGTAGTGTAAATTGTATAGTACTTTGGCTTATGATTTCATTATACTCATTTGACCCTCATGATAGCATGTGAGGTAGTCAGATGATGGTCCTTTTTATAGGAGAAGAAGCTGAGGCTAAGAGAGGTTAAGTGCTTAAGGTCAGACAGATAGTAAATAAGAACAAAACTAGAATCCAGATCTTCTCACTCCTGGTCATTTAGTTTTTCTGGTATATCACCTTGGTTCTTTGCAAATTTAGAACATTATTTCTAATTCACTTAGTCTTTGGGAAAAGGAGAAACCCGTGTGAGGTGATCCCAAATATAAGGAAATTCCCCGTTTTCCTGATGAGAATATTAAGAAGAAAAGTTTTTTGCCAATTGGAATATATAAGTTTTAGGAGGGTAGCACAAATAGTCCAATGTGTTCTTAAGATATTTAATAATTTACTTATACGTATGTGTTTAAAATTATATAAATAAGATTTTTAATTGAGAAATAATTGCTTTTTTCCTTTCTTATATTCATGAGACAATTTATCCAAATTCTTCACAAGCATCATCATTACCACTAGGTCCACTTGAATTACCAGTTTTCTGGAACTTTTATATAAGATTTTTGCTATGTAGCACTTTTTGAATCTGTATGGTGTTTTTGGAAATTTTTTTTTTTAAAGATTTTACTTTTCCTTTTTCTCCCCAAAGACCCCCAGTACATAGTTGTATATTTTTTTTAGTTGTGGGTTCTTCTGGTTGTGGCATGTGGGATGCTGCTTCAGCATGGCTTGATGAGCAGTGCCATGTCCTCACCCAGGATCCAAACCGGTGAAACCCTGGGCCACCGAAGTGGAGTGCGCGAATTCAACCACTTAGCCACAGGGCCGGCCCCTGTTTTTGGAAATTTTCTCTCAAGTCATAAAAATCCATTTGTATAACATTAGGAGAGTTGATTTTAAAAGATATATTTATAATTCAACACATGAAACTGAGTTCTGATCCTCAGGATAATTAATAAAGCAGGTGACTTTTTATTTTTTTTTATTTTATTTTTTTTATTGGCACCTGGGCTAACAACTGTTGCCAATCTTTTTTTTTTTTTTTTCTGCTTTATCTCCCCAAACCCCCCCGTACGCAGTTGTATATCTTAGTTGCAGGTCCTTCTAGTTGTGGGATGTGGGATGCTGCCTCAACATGGCCTGACGAGCGGTGCCATGTCCGCACCCAGGATCCGAACCCTGGGCCACCGCAGCGGAGTGCGCGAACTTAACCACTCGGCCACGGAGCCAGCCCCATGACTTTTTATTAATACATGCAAAACAAGCATAGTTTGAGATTGAGGATAATGTCTACCCTGAACAACTCATTTAGATGTTCAACATAAAGTAATTGAGAGAGCATCTTTAATATGACAGACTGTAGAAGGATTTGAATCTACACAACTCTTTTTTTAAGATAAGTATACCTTATTTTATTTTATTATTTAAATTTTTTTTTCTTTTTTTTTTCAGTGAGGAAGTTTGGCCCTGAGCTCTCATGTGCCAGTCTTCCTCTAATTTGTATGTGGGACGCTGTCACAGCATGGCTTGATGAGTGGTGTGTATGTGCATGCCTGGGATCCGAACCTGTGAACCCCGGGCTGCCGAAGTGGAACACATGAACTTAACCACTCTGCCACCAGGCCGGCCCCAAGTATTCCTTATTTTTTTTTTTTTTTTTTTTAAGATTTTATTTTTTCCTTTTTTCTCCCCGAAGCCCCCCGGTACATAGTTGTATATTCTTTGTTGTGGGTCCTTCTAGTTGTGGCATGTGGGACGCTGCCTCAGCGTGGTTTGATGAGCAGTGCCATGTCCGCGCCCAGGATTCGAACCAACGAAACACTGCGCCGCCGGCAGCGGAGTGCACGGACTAAACCACTCGGCCACGGGGCGAGCCCCAAGTATTCCTTATTTTAACAATATTTTTAATTGCTATCATATCACACTTAAAAATTACAGTAATTCCTTAATATCATTAACTATTTCATTCACTGTTCAGATTTTCCCAGTAGTCTTATAATTTTTTTTTTTACAGTATGAATTAGGATTCAAATAAGATTTATACATTGTGATTGATTGACATATCTGTCTCTTGTCTCCTTTAATCTTTGGATTTGCCCTCCATTCCTTTTTTTTTTTTTAATTGAGATATAATTCACATACCATAAAATTTAGCCTTTTAAAATATACAATTTTTTGTATATTTTATATACACAAATTTGTATATTCACAAAGTTGTACAACTATAACCACTAAGCTTAGGATATTTTCATAACGCCAGAAGGAAACCCCATACTCATTAGCAGATGCTTCCCATTTCCCCTCTCCCAGTCCCTGGCAACAACTAATCTACTTTGTCTCTGTGGATTTGCCTACTCTAGATAATTCACATAAATGGAATTATGCCAGATGTGGCCTTTTTCATCTGGTTTCTTTCACTTAGCATAATATTTTCAAAGCTCATCCATGTTGTAGCATGTTTTTCATTCCTTTTTATGGTTGAATAATATTCCATTGTATGGATATACCACATTTGTTTATCTGTTCATCAGTTGATGGACATTTGTATTTTCACTTTTTAGCTATTATGAATAATTACTGCTATGAACATTCATGTCCAAGTTTTTATGTGGCACAGCTCTTTTCTGAGGGGTAATTTAGGGGCAAAAATCTTACCTTATTTGGACACATGTGGCATATAAACCTTTTGTAAACCAGTACAGAGACTTATCTGCTTATCATCAGTAAGCTGAAGCAGCAACTACATTTTTATTTTTTATTTTTTTGCCAGAAATATGTGGATGGTTGAAACATGAACCTCCTATGATAAAAATTAATGTGAAGTCAGATTTCTAGAGTACATTTGGTTTTAGTCTTCTTAACAAATACTCTTGCCTGGTGATAATTTTAGGTCAATTTCTTCTCCTTAGGGATTAAGGTATTATCATTATTTGTGTACCAAAAATTATAGGAGACCTTGCCCTTATTTAAAAAAATCTTTATCTCATGCTGTTAAAGACATGGAATCACCACGATGTACGCTTTAAATATCATACAGTTTTATTCAAAAAAATAAAATGCTGTAGTCAACAAAAAATAAAATAAATCAAGTTAAGACATGGAGTAGAGAATTTCTTTTGAGAAATATGGATCATAACCATTTTGCATTTTTATTCTTTTTCTGAGATCCTTTACTGTCCTCAGTATATCTTCTTGCCTCATACCTGGGTAATGGCAAAAACCTCCCAAGTAGTCCATGATGGTGAAAGATACATTTCTTAAGTACAAAACTATTTATTTTTAAAAATTATAAATGTTTGGGAAAAAGTGTTTTTAGACTTTCAAGCTAGCTTATTTGCCACTCTTAAAGTAATCAACTGGTAATTTTTGTGCTGTATACCTCTGTCTAAAATATTTTTCTAGTCGTTCTAAAAGGAACTAATTTACAAAACAAGATTCTTCCTAAGAGTACTTATTTATAATTTAGGACTACTTTTTTTTAACTGTTTTTAATTCTGTACAACGTAAAAGTAACTTTATGCTGGGATAATTAGGGTAAGTTTCAGTGTAGAGTTGATAGAATCAGCAACATAAACAAAATAGTGTTACTCCCTTAAATGTGCTTCTTTCTAAACTTGCAGTTGTTATTCAGGAGATAGAGCAGTTGATAGCTTGAGATTTCACATGACAAAATCTGCCCCATGTTCGTTGGAAGTAAATCAATCAGTAAAAATAAAAATCTGTTTGGTAGAGGAAAGTAATTTGTGCCAGATAACAGTTCAAACAGTTTTCCAATGTAAATTCTTCATCCCTAGCTTCTTGGATATAAGCATGATGGTAGTTATCTCCAAAATAACCTAATGACCCATTCTTGATGGATAAGGACATTATATTGTCCTATAATTATTATAAAACTGTATTGATGTATTGAAACCATAAGAATATTTATTTCAGTTGACTAACTTGCTTTTTCTTCAAGCTGCTTACCTGTAGAGGACAGGTTTCTGTAAAGCTGAGAAGCCTGACCCGTAGGATGTTGATTTCAGAGGTTGTGTCCTAGCATTGAGGTTTCCAAAATGTGTAAATAGTCTTTTTGTTACTTGTACTTGTGAACTCTTGGGTTCCTGCACTGAAGAGACTAATACTGTACTTAGTTTTCTTACTCTCCTGCAAATGGCATTTGAGATCTGCTCTTCTTCCCTTTGGTGCTTTATTTGTTTAATGAAGTGTTAGACTCTGAAAAAAGGCTGTTGGTCTTGATCATTGCCCAATGTCAAAACTTGTGTGAAACATTGTCATTTAGTTTTCATTTTATAGATTGTTTGCATGTCTGGAGGTCAGATAGTATGGGATGGGAAGGTTAAGCAAAGAGCAGAAGATAAATTTAGATTTACTAGATTGGTTCCATGTTCTAGGCAAAAATGAAAGGAAAGGTCAGGGGCTTCTTATAACCTTAATCTACCTGATCAGACCTCTGTTTTGGCTGTGAAAATCTCTATTCTTAGAAAAAGTTTAAACTCTTCTTTATGGATCTGCCAAAGCAGAGAGAAATCCAGTTTTGAGTCACACGGGACCCATTAATAATGTATGTGTAGACTTGGAAAAAATTCTTTGCTAAGTTTTTCTTTAAGTGTATTATTGAAAAATAGGAATAATAGCTTCATTTTCCTCTATTTTAGCTTTGTCTTATGAATTACATACTATAATTAAAATAGCTATGAAGTAGAGTTTGAAAGTCAGCATTCTAATAGTAGTCATGTCACTAAATAACTGATTGTGCCTTTCTGTGGAAGATCTAAGGGTGTTGAGAAAACACATGTGAAGAAATAATTAATTAGTACTTATTTATGCATATGTTCCTGGCAGGTGCTGTTGGCAGCAGCAGTCTGCACGAAAGCAGGAAAGGCTATTGTTTCTCGACAGTTTGTGGAGATGACCCGAACTCGAATTGAGGGCTTGTTAGCAGCTTTTCCAAAGCTTATGAACACTGGAAAACAACATACCTTTGTTGAAACAGAGAGCGTAAGATATGTCTACCAGCCTATGGAGAAACTGTACATGGTACTGATCACTACCAAAAACAGCAACATCTTAGAAGATCTAGAGACCCTGAGGCTCTTCTCAAGAGTGGTAAGAATCCTTCTATAATGGTGGGTTACAGTTTTTATTTTAAATTTTCTGTGTGAAACTATTTTTTCCCCCAAAGCAGCTGATGCTTATCAGTTTACATGCTTTGTGCTCACCACCCCCACCCAGCAGGTTATTGCTATAGCTCTTTCTTCATTCAGCAAACATTTACTGGGTGTTCTCCTAGGTTGTAAGTATTGCAAAAGAGAATATGAGAACGGTGCTTCTGTTTCCTAGTTCTTTAAAGATTTTATTTTTCCTTTTTCTCCCCAAAGCCCCCCGGTACATAGTTGTATATTTTTAGTTGTGGGTCCTTCTAGTTGTGGCATGTGGGATGCCACCTCACTGTGGCTTGATGAGCGGAGCAATGTCCACACCCAGGATCGGAACTGGTGAAACCCTGGGCCACTGAAGCGGAGCGTGCAAGCTTAACTACCTGGCCACAGGGCCGGCCCCTGTTTCCTAGTTCTTAAGCAGTTACTCTAATCTGCTTTGTGGTTCTGACACTAGTCTGGCCATATTTTGAGATAATGTTTTTTAGATAAGACTTACTGATAGAGCCAGAAGCACGCAAAGACTTTATGCCAAAGTCTTGCTTAAAATAAAGAGTAGAGGAGCTAAGAGATTCGGGTTTATTGAAATTTGTGTACTTTAAAGGATAAGACTTGGAAAACATTACTGCTGATAAATTCTAAATCTTTCTTTTCCATTGCTATCCATGATTAGATCCCTGAATATTGCCGAGCCTTAGAAGAGAATGAAATATCTGAGCACTGTTTTGATTTGATTTTTGCTTTTGATGAAATTGTCGCTCTGGGATACCGGGAGAATGTTAACCTGGCACAGATCAGAACTTTCACAGAAATGGATTCTCACGAGGAGAAGGTGTTCAGAGCAGTCAGAGAGGTAAATAGCCTCTTCTCTGGTACTGTTGGTTTGTGTGTCTTACTTTTAGGCTTCACTGTCTGATTTTCCTCTTTTTATTTGCTAATATAGACTGTGCTCAAACCTACATCCATTATGTCTCTTTGTAGACTCAAGAACGTGAAGCCAAGGCTGAGATGCGGCGTAAAGCAAAGGAATTACAGCAGGCCCGAAGAGATGCAGAGAGACAAGGCAAAAAAGCACCAGGATTTGGGGGATTTGGGAGCTCCGCAGTATCTGGAGGCAGCACAGCTGCCATGATCACAGAGACCATCATTGAAACTGATAAACCAAAAGTGGCACCTGCACCAGCCAGGTATAATCCACTGTATCACAGGCAACCCTGCTATGGCAGATGAAGGCTGTATGTGTGATCTTGGAATGATACCTGATTTCCAGGCAAGGTGTAAATAATGAGTGACTTGATGAAGTAAGATGTAATATTAAATTTGGCCACATGATATAGGGATAAAGGAGAAATCTGAATATGGTATTTTTCCTTTTGTGTAAAAGAGATTTCTTTTACAAATTATACTATGACCTCAATTTCCTATGAGAGTTGCCTTATTTTCGGAGAAGAGGGGATATTTAACTGTCTGTGGAACACAGATTTTTAATCTTGGTGTTCATGAATGGATTTCAGGGAGAATCTGTAAACTACTTGAAATTATATGCAAAAGTTTGCACAGGTATATTTATCTGGATGGAAGGCACATCGCATCATGCATGCTTATAAAAGTATACCTTTGGTCTTTGGGTACTTGAAGCTTATGTATTAATAGTGCCTCAGCTACCAGTTTGGGCAGAGAATAGTCTAGTTGTCCACTAAACATTGGGAAGCTTGGGTTTTTCCCTTAAGGTCTTCACATTCCTCTTTTTTTCCCCTTCACATTCCTCTTAGAGAATAGCTTCAGGGAAAGCTTCAGTGATATGGGGTTATCAGTTTTTTTTTAATCATGTGTATTTTTTATTATTTTGTATTCTTCCGCTTAGACCTTCAGGCCCCAGCAAGGCTTTGAAACTTGGAGCCAAAGGAAAGGAAGTAGATAACTTTGTGGACAAATTGAAATCTGAAGGTGAAACTATCGTGTCCTCCAATATGGGCAAGCGTACCTCTGAAGCAACCAAGGTGCATGCTCCACCCATTAATATGGAAAGGTAAGTAATGACATTTCCAGTAAGAACAGATCACATAATGCTTAAAAAATTTTATTTCACTGCACTATTAATTCTTTTTGTGTCTTAATTTTTCAGATTTAAAAGACTTGGAATAAATTGTAGGTATTAACGTGAGGATTTTTGGGTTTTTTTTCTTTTAACCATGATTGAAGGGTTCTCAGCCATCTATTTTCTTTTTTTCTTCTGTCTGTCTTTTTGTTTGGTGAGGAAGATTGGCCCTGAGCTAACATCCATGCCAGTCTTCCTCCATTTTGTATGTAGGATGCTGCCACAGCATGGTTTGATGAGCAGTGTGTAGGTCTGTGCCTGGGATCTGAACCCGTGAACCCCAGACTGCTGAAGCAGAGCCCATGAACTTACGCTACCAGGCTGGCCCCCTGCCATCTATTTTCTGTGAAGTTTAGAACTTACCTTTTTATCAACGTGTGCTGGCTAAATTCAAGAAAAATAACTTGCCTTCATGCCTACTGTGTACCTTGTCTCTTAAAGTGGACTTGAATTAGAGGGCTAGTGCTATGATGACCCCTACACTATATTTTGGCATGTCTTTTTCTGATTAAACTTGAAGGAGAACCAATTTTTAATACAAAATTTATGAATATCTTTAACAGCAAATTAACATTGTCTTTTGCCTTTTAAGTATTTGAACCCAGTTTAGAATATTTTGATTTGTCTCTTATTTCAGAACTGTGATACTGGTTGGTAACATTTTAGAGTGGTAGTTATCAAGTTCACATATTCATGGCTCAGATTCTTGTCTTGAAGCCCAGACCTTCTACTGTTGCTGATGGTTTTGAGGTCAAGTGAAAGATGAGTCTAGAAGGATACCTCTATCAGGTGTGCATAAAAAAGGAGTATTTTGTATGTCCTGTTCTGTATGAAATGAACAGGGTTATGTCGGGATAAATCTCTTAAATCACTAAAGCTCCTGTGTTGTCCCTAGTGATTGCTTTGAGTGAGACAAAGACTTGACATTATTTTAAAAAGATATTGGAGACTATCACGTACTAAACAGGGTTTGAGACTCTTTTCTAAATGATGAAATACTTCTTGAGCGTGGAGAAAACTCTTATGAAGGTAAATGAGACCTACACTGTCTTATGATACACTCCTTTATGGTCTTGAGTCTCATGCTTTAGTTTCTTGGAAGACTTAGAGGTTGGAATAGAGAACAAAGTAGGATGACAGAATATTCTTTTTAGTCTCTGTGGTTCACCTAGCTAAAAATAGTTTTAATAAAAAATATAGATTGTATTTAATAATTGCCCATAGCAACAGTACTTTTTGTTTTACTTATTTTTTTTGTTAGGTTATACATTCATATAGTTCCAAAATTCAAAAGATTCAAAAGTTGTCAACTAAAAAGTCTCCCTCCTACCCAGCCATGCAAGTTTCTCTTCTCAGAGGCAACCAGTATTAACTCGTTTTTTGTGTATCCTTCTGAGGGTGATAGTCTATGTATAGATGAATAAATACATATTCTATTTTTCTCCTTTTTATACATAAGTAGCATACTCGACACATTTTCCACTTGTTTTTTTCACTTAATTATTTTGGAGATAAGAATTTCCTTATTTGAAGCTATAGAGACAGACATCCAAATGCAATACCTCACCCTAGACTGGATCTTGTACTACTGTGAAGGATATTATTAGGTCAACTGACAAAATTGGCATATGGATGGTAGATTAGATAAAAGTATTGTATCAGTGTGGGGCCAGCCTTGTGGCTGAGTGCTTGGGTTTGAGCGCTCTGCTTCAGTGGCCCGGGGTTTCACCACTTCGAATCCTGGCACTGCTCATCAAGCCACTGCTGAGGTGGCATCCCACATGCCACAACTAGAAGGACCCACAACTAAAATACACAACTATGTACTGGGGGGGTTTGGGGAGAAGAAGGAATATAAAAAAAAAAACACTAAAAATCTTAAAAGTATTGTATAAATGTAAATTTATGAACTTAATATAGTACTGTAGTTATGTAAGAGAATATCCCTGTTCTTACAAAATAAACTCTGAAAGTGCTTAGTGGTAAAGGGCCATGATGTGTATAATCTGCCTCTAAATGGTCCAGGGAAAAAAATCATATATACAATATTTATAGAAAGAAAGTATGTAAATGATAAAACAAATAGGATAAAATGTTAACAATAGCTAAAAAGGGTATAAATATATTTCTGGTATAATTTTAATTTTTTGATTTTTGAAGTTATTTTCAAATAAAAAACTTTTTCAGTTGTTCCCCTTTTTTTCACAATGGCCTAGTATTCACTTTTGTGGATATATCTTTATGTATTTAAGCAATCCTCTATTGATGGATGTTTAAGTTGTTTCTAAACTTTTGCTATTACAAACGCTTCTTTTGGTGAATAATTAGTATGTTCCTTTGCACAGGTGAGAATTTATCTGTAGGGTGAGAAATTGCTGGATCGAAGAGAATAATTGCTTTAAAATTTGATAGCAGCATCACCTTAAAATAAGTTGTTCATGGCTAATCACCATTAAACCCTGGAGAAAGGGAATTCTGGTTTCCCCTTTCTGAATAAGTTTATTACTTTTTCTCTACAGTGTGCACATGAAGATTGAAGAAAAGATCACGTTAACCTGTGGACGAGATGGAGGGTTACAGAATATGGAGTTGCATGGCATGATCATGCTTAGGATCTCAGATGATAAATTTGGCCGAATTCGTCTCCATGTGGAAAATGACGATAAGAAAGGGGTGCAATTACAGGTGTGTAGAGGCTTTTGATAAGGGAATATTAAGACATTTGTTTACCTAGCATGGTCTTTCTCAGCTGGAGTTCCTCATATGAACAAGAACACAGAAAATTATTTAAGTTATGTAACTAGTACCATTGTAGATGCATAGGAAAGAAGTTGCTTTATTGCCTACAGTGGATGCCTTGAGGTAATAAATCTCTTCCTAAGCTGGTTGGGAATGATTAACAGCAGCTGTGTTAGAATGGCCTTTTACTATTAGAATTGAATGAAAGATTTTGGAATCTAGTAAATGACTTCATATTCACTAATAAAGGTACAAAGAGATGCTTATTGGTTACTATTATGCAAAGAGTAAGTTCATTTAGGATATTGCACTTAAAATATGGTTTTAAAAAACAATCAACTTTTTAAACATTGTTTAACATTAAGGGAGGTTTTGGGTTTTTTTTAAGATTTTATTTTTCCTTTTTCTCCCCAAAGCCCCCCGGTACGTAGTTTCATATTTTTAGTTGTGGGTCCTTCTGGTTGTGCTATGTGGGATGCTGCCTCAGCATGGTCTGATGAGCGGTGCCATGTCCGTACCCAGGATTCAAACTGGCAAAACCCTGGGCCACCGAAGCGGAGTGCACAAACTTAACCACTGGGCCACGGGGCCGGCCCCAAGGGAGGTATTTTATTAATGTCAGGTTATGACACTGAATTTACTCATTCTGCCACTATATAAACTACTAGTGCTTGTTTTGTTAGCTGAAGGGCAATATCTAATGGTATATTTGAAAAGTGCGTAAAATTCTTACAAAATAAATACATGTGTTCCACCTACCTGGATGTGTATGAGACCTTCAGTATTGTTACATTGTTCTCACATTTTATTTAGATGGTCAGTCTTCTGCCTCTTGTCACAAGAACAAAGCCTTTTCGGGGCAGAATGTGTTTTTGTCTACTTTTTTTGTTTCCCTTCATTATCAGCACAAAGTTGTCTTTTGAAAGCAATGCTTATGTTATTTGACAGCAGCTTTGCTGGCTCTTAAAGTGTATGTAGACTGCTACCCAAAAGTTATTTCTTCTTTTTCCTCCTAATATGACTTCCTTTTTAAAAGATTGGCCCATCTTTTTTTTTTTTGCAGGGAAAGATTCCCCCTGAGCTAATATCTGTTGCCAGTCTGCCTCTTTTTTTTTTCCCTCCCCAAAGCCCCAGTGCATAGTTGTATATCCTAGTTGTAAGTCCTTCTGATTCTTCTTTGTAAGCTGCTGGCCCAGCATGGCAACTGAGAGATGGGTGATGTGGTTCCACGACTAGGAAGCGGACCCCTGGGCCACGGAAGTGGTGAGAGTGCCGAACTTTAACCACCAAGCCATCAGGGCTGGCTCAAGATTGGCTCATCTTAGTTGGCCTAAGTTTGAATAACTTTAGCTCCCTGGGAAAAACTGCAACTTAACTTTCCATAGAGCTTTTCCTTTTACTGCCTCCGTAGCATAAGGCCAGGACTGCTGTCTGACCCAGGCAGCTGATCAACATCTGATCCTAGTTTTCTACTTGACAAGCTTGGTCCCACCATGAGGCTGTTCCCTGTCAAGTATTTTTTTTTTAAAGGTTGGCACCTGAGCTAACAACTGTTGCCACTCTTCTTTTTTTTCCTGCTTTTTTATTCCTCAAATCCCCCCAGTACATAGTTGTATATTTAAATTGTGGGTCGCTCTAGTTGTGGCATGTGGGACACCACCTCATCATGGCCTGACGAGCGATGCCATGTCTGCGCTCAGGATCCGAACCAGCAAAATCCTGGGCCGCCAAAGTGGAGCGTGCGAACTTAACCACTCGGCCACGGGGCCAGCCCCCCTTGTGAAGTACTTTTGTAAAGGACCTGGTTAATGTTGTCTTTAAGTTTTTCAATTACAGAATTACTAACTTTTTCAATTACAGACAAAATGGCTTAAAATTGAAATTACTTTTTTTATTACTGTTTTTTCAATGTCTTAAGTCTTTTTAAGTCTTCGGAGAAGGGAAATCTTTCTTCAAAATCAAAAAGAATCGGAATTTTTGAGGTATTTTAGATGTTTAGATTATGGGCCATAGGGAGTTTATTTCCTGTCTTATCATGTCTGAACCTCAGAAGTTTTCTTTCCCTTCTCACTTCAGACTCATCCAAATGTGGATAAAAAACTTTTCACTGCAGAATCTCTGATTGGCTTGAAGAATCCAGAGAAGTCATTTCCAGTCAACAGTGACGTAGGGGTGCTGAAGTGGAGACTACAGACCACAGAGGAATCTTTCATTCCACTGACGAGTGAGTGCTCTGGCGAGTCCCACTAAACTAGTCTGCACTGAGAACTACAAGTAGCCCTGGCTTTTAGGCTATCTTCACTGCCATAGCAAAATTCTTTTTGACAAAATGACCTTCTTTCAAAATGGACTCGTGCTGCATTTTGCGGATTTTAATCATTAGGTTTAATTTTTAACACCTTTAATTTTGGAACTGTTATTTTTAATATTTTACATTAGGATGTTTAAAGGCTGCAGGTCAACTTTGATCTGCCGTCTTAACTTTTCTCCCTTCTTTTTCTAATGTTCTGGTATGCCTGCTCTGCTTTTCTTCTCAGTTAATTGCTGGCCCTCAGAGAGTGGAAATGGCTGTGATGTCAACATAGAATATGAGCTACAAGAAGAAAATTTAGAACTGAATGATGTGGTTATCACCATCCCACTCCCGTAAGTGGTGTCCCCCACATAATCATTTTTTTCTATATTGAATTTATAGAACTAGTCTTTTGGAACTTGTTTTGGAGGCAGCACTTAGTTGGCTATTCATTCTAAGATACTTGCTTCTTATAAAGGCCAGTCATGAAAGAAGCCAGATACAAAAGGCTACATGCTATGTCCACTTACATGACATTCTGAAAAGGTAATACTCTTGCAGCAGAAAGCAGGAGGTAGAGAAGAAGAAATTTGACTGCAGAGGGGCACAAAGGCACTTGAGGGGGGTGATGGAAATGATCTATGACTTGATTGTGATGGTGCTTACAAAATTATATACATTTGTCAAAATGCGTTGAGCTGGACACTTTAAAAAGAGTGGATTTTACTGCTAAAACCAAACCATATAAACAAAGCTTATAGTTCTAGAGCTGTGTTTTCAGATGTTGGTCCTCAGTTTGTTCATGTAATAATGAAGATTTCCAGAAGGAGGAGCCACTTCTCAGTCAAACTTTCTCTATTTTGTTTTGCAACTCTTAAGGAAATTGAGTCTGTCAGACTGAGTTTTTCTTTTTTGCTTGCTCTCTAAACTTTAAAGATGAGGGTATGTTTTCAAGGAACTATTGATTCTTACTGAAACAAGATATTTACATTAGTTTCAGTAAATCTTCTAATAGCTTTATTGAGGTATAATTGACATGCAATAAACTATACATATTTAAATTATACAATTTGATAAATTTTGAAATGTATATACCTGTGAAACCATCACCACAATAAACAATATGAAAACAGCCATCATCCGCAAAAGTTTAGTTCCAGTAAGTTTTTGTTGTGTGCTTAAATGCCCTACTTTCTGGGAGCATCTGGAAATACTCTCTGCCTTAAGTTTATCTCCTTCCTAGCACTTCAGTGAGTGCACTGTTACTACTTC
The DNA here is from genome assembly GCF_021613505.1 of Equus quagga. Lineage (NCBI taxonomy): Eukaryota > Metazoa > Chordata > Mammalia > Perissodactyla > Equidae > Equus > Equus quagga. The sequence goes on from NC_060280.1 coordinate 66,376,000, forward strand.
ACTAATGAATCCCAGTTCCTCTCCTCTCCCTCTCAGCCCTCCACCACCGTGAGTAAGCACAGGGCTTAATGATGAACACCCAATAAGTTTATTCTTAATGCGTGTGTTCTGTTATACTGCTGAATTATTACTGCCAAGAAAATGGTACTAATTTAATTTATAGTTTTGTTCCCTTTTTGATAATTTAGGCCTTTACATGGCCAGGTCTGGTTTTAGTCATTCTTATTTCTATTTTTTAAAATATGCTTTATTACCAATATCCCCTTTAATGAGATAACCATCTTATTCTTCACAGCTTGATTATTCTTTCAGAACAATAGATGGCTGCCTTGAACCATTGTAGGACTTGGGTGTTGGTGACAGGTGTGGGTTTTCTTTTGTTAAGGTTTATTTTACTAGACTATTTCTAGGATGCCACAAGTTTTAGGCCTCTCCATCTATCCTATAATTGTGGTTACAGTGGTTTCCTGTGTCTTAGTTCAGTTTTGCAATAGTCTCCAGAAGAGACCCTTAGACAATATTTTAGCCTGTTGTCTAAAAGTGATCAAATTAGAGGAGATCAGAATAAGAATTGGAACAAGGGCAAAGAGAATATACAACTGGAACCGTAAAATTGATAGGGAAGAGTTAATCATGTTATATCACCCTTAAAGTTTTCTTTGTCTCCTTTATTTACCCTGCCCCTAATATAAGCATTGAGTGTCACTGGTGAATTAAAAGATGGTAAATTTAGAATGTGTAGGAGTAGGTGATACTGCCTGTCAGCCATGTGTGGGAGTGCAGAGTACATCCTAACTAGCCCTGATTCTCTTGCAGATTAAGGACAACTATGTATTTCTTTCTCTCATCATGTTCCCCTTTTGCCCAGGGGTAATTGTGCTTTCACTTATAAAAGTCTGCTTACTGCATCGTAAATCAAATAAACCAACTAGCATCAACTACAGTAAGTTTTGAAATCTAAAATCTTTTGAAAACATCCTCTCAAAGGCCCAAATTTACCTCCATTATAAATAACCGCATAATGGTGTTTAAAGTTTGCCTTCACTATTGTCGACCTGTTTTTCCCCCATTGTACCTATAAAGAGGGCTACATTATGTTAAAATTTCTTCTTGACAGGGCAAAAAACCATTAGTGCAGGATTTTTGGAAATAGATCCCACTTCACACCTTCGTCAGTCTCAGTTTTAGCTCCAGATCTAGTCCACAAGTTGGAGCAGTCCACGGGCACATCTTCCAGTTAGCAAGGTGCTAGGACTTTTGTTTGATCCTTCAAGTTATTAGGGAGCCTAATTTTTTCTAGGACTATACAAAAGCGGGCAGAATTTGAAGAGCATAATCAAGTTTGGGGCTGGTTTTCCTTGGCAGAGTTCTCCTAGCTCTGGATAGCTAACTTGACACAGATGTTTCTTGTGACAGATCTGGTGTCGGCGCACCGGTGATTGGTGAAATCGACGGCGAGTATCGCCATGACAGTCGACGAAATACCTTGGAGTGGTGCCTGCCAGTGATTGATGCCAAAAATAAGAGTGGCAGCCTTGAGTTCAGCATTGCTGGGCAGCCCAACGATTTCTTCCCTGTTCAAGTCTCCTTCATCTCCAAAAAAAATTACTGTAACATACAGGTACCCCATTTTAATAAAGAGCATAAATAGGGAGAGTGGTAGGACAGATGCCAGATAGACAGAATGGCTTGATGGTCAGAGCAAAAACTCAGCTTAGTTGCTTATTTTTTTATAATCTCATATATTTTAAAGTTTATTTGCTGAAAGACTCAAGACGTGGTTTTGTAACGTCTCTTGGTTTGAACCCAAGGAATAAAAGAAAGTTGTATATTTGGAAGACAGAATTATGGGGGGTGGAGGAGGGAGTGATTCTAATACAAATGGATACAATTTTTGAATTATTTGTTCCACAGCATCCCTTCATTAATACAGATAATCATGAATCAGTTCTTTTGTGAACTTTGTCCTTTAGGTAGGCAAAGCAATGGAAATTTGTGAACTTTTCCTTTAGATCATTATTTTTAACTCATTGTTTCTCCAGTTTTTGAAGTTGCATTACAAGGACCCAGTTTATATTGTCATCTTCCCCTCTGACTTGTTGATTGGTTTCTTATTCTGGCACTATCTTATCTTCCCAGATGGTCTCTGTCTCTCCTGTAAGTGCTTGGGAAAGTGTAGTTCCCTCTGTTGGATGATTATAAAGAGCAGTTCTCTATTTTTCTTTCTCTCCTCTTTCAGTTACTAGCATAACCCCATCAGTATTAGGAGCACAATGTTGAACATCAGATAGAAATGGGTACATTTTCCTGTTTGGAACCATTCAAAGAACAGGACAGTATAATTGTTCTCTCAAAACCTCATTAGAAAATATGAGTCATGGGGCTGGCTCTGTGGCCGAGTGGTTAAGTTCGCGCGCTCCGCTGCAGGCGGCCCAGTGTTTCGTTGGTTCGAATCCTGGGCGTGGACATGGCACTGCTCATCAAACCACGGTGAGGCAGCGTCCCACATGCCACAACTAGAAGGACCCACAACGAAGAATATACAACTATGTACCAGGGGGCTTTGGGGAGAAAAAGGAAAAAATAAATAAATAAATAAAATCTTAAAAAAAAAAAGAAAATATGAGTCAATGGTTCAAGTATTGTGTTGGTGCCATTACAGGTATCATTGTTATAGGTAATTTATTATTATTACTAAAAAGAAAAGACAAGATCTCGTTAGAAGGAGCCAGCCATATCTAGAAAATAAGTATGATAGAGCAGCTTAGTGAGACTTTTGAGAGCAAATCAAACAAATAAGGATGAGGAGTTAGAATATTGCATTTTGGGTCAAAATGTTAATTGAGCATCCTGATAGAATGTCATGAACTTTATAGATTTTATAGGGCAGGACCTGGGCAGTGGCCAGTCATTCTGGACCTTTTACTTAATACTGATACTACTCTACATCTCATCCCAACACTTGTCTTTTCTGTCTAGAGAGCAGATTAATCGTGTTGGTGGGGAAGAGTAATGCTGTGAGCTGCAGTTGTGAATTAAACTTTTTTAGTATTTCTGAGTTACTTTTAATACTGCTTTTAGGGAATTTGTACTGAGAATTTAGTCAGCACCTTAGAGACTGACTCCTTCTGTTTGTTTACCTTACTCTTTGTTTGTTTTCCTAGGTTACCAAAGTGACCCAGGTAGATGGAAACAGCCCCGTAAGGTTTTCCACAGAGACCACTTTCCTAGTGGATAAGTATGAAATCCTGTAGTACCAAGAAGAGGGAAATGAAAAGGAACAGTTGCAGATTAATAAAGAAGAAGCCAACAGTGGCTGAAGAGTTTTTTCCAAATCAACAAGCCATTGGAGACCCTTTTTTTCTGATACAGTGCACGATTCTCTGCGCGCAAGGACCCTCAACTCATCCTCAGTGTTTCCGTGTCACAGAGACATTCTTTGGCAAAGAAATGACACAAACATAAAGGGAAAGGCTGCTATTTCTTTGGCAGATTTTACTGGCCAGCAGGAAAGCAAGCTTTCCAGAGAATGCCCCCAGTAAACACCTTCTTCTCTGCCTTTGACTAAGTTGCTCCTTTATTTTAATCCCTAAATATAGTTATATTTCATACTTAATTTGTTTTTAAAACGTTTTCTGTGAAGATTTTAATCTTTCATACTCCAAACTTCAGTTTTTTTCTTTCTATACATTCAGTCAAGCACTGGGATCATCTGTATATAGGCATTATATTTGTTTGGCACTCCTGGAACAAATTGATCTAATCCATTCTTGATTTTTGGATCATACAGGTGACTGCTTAAGGGGTGTGGGGTCTAGAAGTTAAAAGATAAGAATGTCTTATGTCTTTTTCCTATATCCATTCATCCCTCCACTCCTTTGCCAAGTCGTTTTCCTTTCAGGCCTGTCCCTCCAGTTTACAACAGTACTGTGAATCCCACTTGTGTCATTATTAAAGACAGCTGAGAAGCAGCTTTTAAATGGCACGGTCCCCACATCAGAGGAGAATGGTTATGTCCAGTTAGGGGTTTCACATCACAGGTAATCATGTCTGCTGCTAGTGCTACCCAAGCTTCCATTTCTCCACATTTTGGGTACTTCAGCTAAAACATAATGACTCACAGGCTTTGTAATCCATTCACATTCCTCAAATTCATCATCTCTCCCTTCCTGGCTGTTCTCTCTGTCATCAGTCCTTTCCTTTCCAGCAGAGACAAGGTTATGATTTTTGAGGCTGTGGGTTCAGTGAGTCTTTGTGCCAGTCTCATTGATCCTAAACTATCAAGGAGACTCCATTTCCACCACTAGATTTTTAGCATCTCAAGAGGCAGCTGGTTATATTGGTGCATAGGGATTGCTGATACATACTTCATTTCCTTCTAGCCTGCCAACATTTTTTCACCAGCCTATCTGTGCCTGTCTCTGAAATCCTTCCTTTTCTTCCTCTAAGGCTTTTCTATTGAGTGTCATCATGTAGTGGTTGTTTCTCAGCCTCATCTCATCCATTACTTTTTCAATGGGGAAGACTACATCAGCCAGCCCAGCATTGGCTTTTAACCCTGTAGGGTTGGTGGAGTTGCTGCCAGGCTGCAGCCACTAGCAGAGGGAAGACGCAGATGACTGGAGGTGACCTGTGCTTTCAGCTGGTTGGAGAGTGCTGCTGCCACTCTAAACAGCATCTGGCCTTGCCTGCAAAGAGTGTACTGTATTTGAAGCAAAGCAGTCACACACAGACGGCCATGGTGGAACTGTTTGCCAAAGGAATTGCCAGCCTTTCCCTTTCCCTTAACTGCATCAGGGAAGGATTCTTATCTCAAGCTTGGTTTCCACACGAGGTTTTTTTTGAGGAAGGGGACTGGGACAAGAAATCTGTCATGTAGTCAAGTAGGCAAGAAATCGTATTAATCCAGTTTTGTTTGAGAGTTGCTTGTCCATATGATTTTTTAAAAGTCAAGTTTAGTTTCACAAAAACTTTTTTTTCTGAAGTTACTTTTGGGGTAATATTTAAAATGAGAGACGTTTTGTAACCCTGTAAAATACATAGGGAATATAACATTCCAGTGTACACGAAGAAGGCAAATTCTTTAATCAAATAAAGAGTATTATAAAATGAATGTTATTAGACTTGACTATCTCATACTTTGGTGTCTGCTTACTGTTTCAGAATAATGTAATGGGATCTAAGATTAAAAATTAATGATATGTTTTTTTTAAGAGAAAATAATCTCCCATCTGAGAGTATTCATTGCCTTTTCCCCATATTACAGGTATTATGCCTCCTTTTGTATTTTTCTACATTTCAGCTACACACACACACACACACACACGTGGAACTTTTGAATTTGATGCTACTTAATGAACTTTTGGTCTTAATTTTGTCAGGGGCAGTTGTAGAGTCAGAAAAATGAGGCCTTAATCTTTAAAGAATAACCATGGTTGGTGATATCTGGGAGCGTTGTCTGCCCGGTTATACAATCAGTGGTAAGAAATAAGTGATCCAGGGATGAGTGATGGATGCCTTGGGAGCTGTTGATGATTCCCCCAGAAATTCCTTACTTTGTTTTTATTTAACTTAAAAAAACTATTGAATCTCAACAAATTCTTTGGAAGGCAGATTATTCTAATAACTGCTAAGTGGAATGAAAAAGTTTTAATTTAAATAGTGAAAGCCAAGATTTTTAATTTTTTTTCTTAAGAGAAATAAAAAGTATCTGGTCTAATGTTGCTGAAGTGTGACTTGGCTCTCTGAGACTGTAACCTTAATCCAGTGAAATGAAGCACACCAAAACCAAGCCACGCCCACTGACTGGCAGCTAATCCCTCCAAGGCATCAAGCGGACTTTTTGTTGGCTTCTTGTGAGAGAGACTAGCAAAATAATTAGATCTGAATAAGCATTCTGTTTAATGTAGGAGGCTGTGGTTCCTGCTCTGGATTAATTCCACATAGAGGGGGTAGGGAACACCTCTTCTGTGGTCAGGAGTTCCTTTTATAAAGGATCTGTCATTCATCTACTCAGAGTAGTTTCAAACCCCAAATCTATCAACCCATGCATCTCTGATGGGAAACTTTGCCCTCCAATTAATTTCAAATTGTTCACACTGGGTGGAATCTGAGAGATTTCCATGGTTGATACAGAATAGCCTTTCTTAAAAGTTTGCATCTGGCAAGGCTCATTGGAGGAAGAAAAGTGAAAAAAGGTAAAGTCCCCATCCAGATTAAAGTCTAGAAGCAATGGCTCTACCTTCTTAGCCTTTTTCTCTAAGGTAGACAAGTGCGAACTACAACTAGTGATACTCAACGTGGGTCTCAATGACGGTGAGGAATAGGGCTTCTGTTGTGTAGGCTTTAGACGAATCTCTCAAAGCAAAACCTTGGAATTAACTTCCCTTTATCATGCACATCTCTTCTTCCTTTTTTTTTTTCTGGATTTTTCTCCCCAAATCCCCCCAATACATAGTTGTATATTTTAGTTGTGGTAGGTGGGACGCCGCCTCGACGTGGCCTGATGAGCAACGCCATGTCCACGCCCAGGATCCGAACCAGCAAAACCCTGGACCACCAAAGCACAGCGTGTGAACTTAACCACTCGGCCAGGGGGCCAGCCCTACCATGCACATCTCATTTCAACCATTCTCTCCCCTGACTCCCTCTTCTTACCCCTTTTGGTAAGTATATGCAGCTGTAGAGCGTCTTTGAAACTCCTAGAAGATCCACAAGTAGGTTGGTCCTGCCCATTGCTCTTAACCAAGAGCAGACAGCATCTCTCCAAGTCTCAGTCTCACATCTTATCCTGGCAAGTTAGTGATTGATGTGGAGACAAACCTTCAGGAAAATTAGACTACCTTTCCAAACCAAGCTGTTACCCCTCAAACACAAGAGGTGAAGCAACCAGGCAGTTTTTAGAAGCTTGGGTCACTTCCCACTCCCCTCACCTCCCACCCCTCACCCAAAAGGAAGTTTTTTGCCTTGCTGTTCATAGGGCAGGGGCTCAGTGGTTATTTAGGGCTTAATCCAATTCTGGAAAGCTCCTATAGGTGTACTTTCTGTGATCAGGTTGATTACCAAATGGGCTATTTGAAAAAGAGGCATTACAAATTCAAGGCAATGAGAGAAATGAAAGTAGGTCTTGTTTCCCATTCTTTTGCCCAAATGAATGCTTGTTCTTCGCAGGTCATAGGAAGGTCAGAGGACACAGAGATAGACAAGACCAGTCTTCTGTCCTTCTCAAACTTCCCACTCAGCTTGGATGTATCTTAGCTTCGAGTGGCAGTGTGGATTGTGTGATTTTTAAGACAAACTGAGAACAGAGCTTCTGCTCCTTTGCAGCTGCTGGAAAAAGGTTTGAACTTTTTCCCAAGTTGGATGCAGCGAGGAGTTACTTGGCGTCATTGCTGCCACCACACCTACACAATGATGCCTGAGTTCAGGATCCAAAGAAGCCAGAAAGGATAGTTTTCTGAGATAGGGTGTGGATCTACAGGGATTGCTTGCTGTAATGAGCAATAACCACCTCTTTCTGGAGCTGAAGGGAATACAATTTGAGAGGAGGGACAGAGGTGGGAAATGTGCCTAGGCAAAGGCAGGAGGGGTGTGGAAATCCACTCCTGACATTCATAGCCAAGTGCAGAGGGCCTTAAAAAACCCACTCTTCCTTCCACACCCAGCCTTTGCCCTCTCCCCCCGCTTCCACTTTGGAAAGTCTGAAGCATGCTTGGAAAGCTGTTTTCTGCTTTCTTCTCTCATCCTCCCCCTTTTCTGAGCTCCCAGCTGCTCGACCTCTTGCGTAACTGTGAGAGAGCACTGAGTTTTTTGATGGGCTCCAGATGTGGAGCAGGGTGGGGGCGGAGGGTGGGGGTAGTAGGTCTTTAGTCCCCTGAGTGTGCTAAGTGTGGGAACATAGGGCCTCGACACAGCAGGAGCGAGGACACATTGCACACAGCCTTTATCATGGGGTCAGCTGGTCCCTCTGTTGGGAAGACAGAAGTTGGGTGCTGTTTCAACCCCCTGCCTCAGCATCAGCTGCCTCCGTGGCAGGCTTGATTATTCCCTGAAATTCCTCCTGACCAAGACGGTAAAGAAGAGCTGGAAGTTGTTGTGAAACAGAGGTACATGAAAAGTCTCTGAGGTACCCCAATCTGAGCCCCTTCACTCAAATGCTGGGTCTTGGCACATAGAATACAACAGTTTGGGTTTTGTTTCTTTTTCTTTTACCAGAATAGCCTGAAAATCACTGTTGTGATCTGCCTCATGAAAGGTGGCCAGAATCAAAACACTTTCATGAGCCTCAAACACTATGAAGAGAGGAAGAGTAAGAGGCTTTCCCCCTGAAATCGTGGGGCTTCCTTGTACCCACATCACATGCTGGAGCCTGACTATTCGACCTCTGCTAGCTACGGCAGGTAGCTGCAAAGAGCGTCCTATCCCTCCCCCTTCTTGTCCATTGCTTGGCTCCGGTCAGCTCCAGCCTCCAGCCATGGGGGCCCCCTGCTAATGCTGGCCCTGTCAATGAGTGACCAAAGATTCCTGCAGTTCAGCCTCCTGCTGTTGCTGGGTTAGAGAGCGAGGGCATAAACTAAAGCCACTGAATCAGAACAAGCCTTGCCCATCCCAAAGAGGACAAATTATTTTCTGCTATCCTCCCCACCTGGAATTTATGCCAGCCTTGGGGGCTTTCTCTTCCTTCTTTCCGTGAGGAATAGTCTCAGGGATCTCTAGTGCAAGTTAAAGAGATGCAGTCTAGGTGAGTTCAGCTCCCTAGGGCCTCCCCAGTCAGTCTCCTGGGGCAAGAGCTGGCTTTGCAAGGTAAGGATTCACTGCCAGCGTTGGATTTCTGGGTGGGGGTTGAGATGAAGAACGACTTCAGTCTGGCTCAGTTTCTAGGCTCCTCTTAGATTTTTAGTCCCCTATTTTCTTCCTTATTAACCCCCCACTCCTACAGGGACCCAAACTACTACAGGATGGTGTGCTCAACTGTATATTTATAGCTTGCCTCCCAATTATAATCCAGCAGGTTGGGGTGGCGGATGGAGCTACATGGGGGCAAGATGATAATTCCATTCAGCTTCCCTGTGCTTTACAGTTTGCTTGGTGCTTTAACATGTCTCCTTATAGCTCTTCTTAGAAAGATCTGTGAAGCCTCATGTTCAGGGTTATCAATCCCATTTACAGCTCTTCACAGTGAGGCTTGGAATAGGGTAAGGAGAAGGGTGACAGGGGGCAGACCTGGGTAACCCTCGGCAGATGTTCTGGAGGAGATGTTGAGAGTGTGTTTAGGGCTGCCACTACGGGGTTCACTGGGAGCCCATGGAGAACTCAAGCATCTAAAGTTAAAAAAAGAGAGAGAGAGAGAGAGAGAATCTGTCAAAACATCTCTCAGAAGAGCCTTAAAGCCTAAGGGTGGAGGGTGGTCTAGGAGAGTCCGAAGGGGAAGGGGAGGGAGGAGAAGGGTGTGTGTGTGGCGGTGGTGGTAGTGGAGAGCCCAGCTGCAGAGAGGAACAAAGCGGGTGCTGTGCAGGCGGCGGGGGAGGTGCTGCTATGGGAAAGGGTGGATGGGGGGACCTTGGGCTCCAGCCCCACAAGGGCGTCTTCTCTGGCTGGGCAGGCGGACGGGACGGGGGACGGGGGCGGGGACTAGCGGGGAGGGGGGCGGGACCCGCTCGCTCTCCTCCTACTCAGCAGGCTCCCAGGGACAAGCAACACTGTCCTCCTGAGCCTAAGGCCGCGGCGGCCAAGCCAGGCGAAGGGATCGGTGTCCCCTCTCCCGCTCCGCGAGGTAAGAGCTCCCACCACGCTTGCTGGTCCCGTTAGCTGCGCGGCTAGGACTGCGTAAGAGAAAGTCCCAGGGGCCTGGCGAGAGCTCTCAGATCAGCTCTGGGCTAGAGAGCCCGGTAGAAACCCGTAGGGGAGGAGGGAGCGCCCCAGGTGAGTGCGTGGGGGCGAGAGGCTTTCCCGGGGAGTCGGCTCCGCTGCTTTCCTGCGAGCTACCTGCTTTTGCCCTCCCCAGCCGCTGCCCGCGCCGCCGCCAGAGGGGGCCCTCGTGCTCTGCCCCCGGGAGGGACGCTCATCCTTGCCCCATCAAGACTTCATTGGGCACTCAGATGGCCAGCCGGGCGGACACTCGCCGGGCCTCGTTGGCCTGCCCCAGACCTCCCCCTCTCTTGGCGATTAGAGGACTGAGAGCCCTGCACCGGGAGGGGAGGAGGTGCCCTGGGGCATCTCGGCTCCGGTCCTGGGTGGGGCCGCGTTGATGGACGCTGAAGGGATGCGCAGTCGGGCTCTGAGGCACTGGTGTCCAGGAGGGACTCTTGGGCGTGTTCAGGAAATAGGTGGCATATCTGGGGCCTCCCGGGCTCTCCTCAGAGGCCCCACGTCTTTAGGGACCTGGTGGCCGGATGGGGCACCCTGGGGGGGTGAGTCCCAGGCTCTTGCCACGCCCGCGCGGTCCGGATTCGAATCACTTGCGGAGTTCCCCGGAGCTGGGGCTGAGCCAAGTCATCCGGGCTCCTCCGGGCTGGGGAAGCGCGGGCGTGCGACGGGCCGGGAGGGGCCGCGTGGCGTGGGGTTGCCCAGGCGCCGGCGGACGCTTCCGCCGAGGCGGCCGCGAGCGGGGGCTTGGCCCGGAGACGGTGCGGCCCAGCGGGAGGCCCAGGGCGCCGGGGCGGGGCTGCATTCTGGGCCCGTTAGCTCAGCCGTCCAGGAGGCTCCCGGAGGCTGACTCATCCGACCGGTCACTCACAAACACGGCCTCCCCCGCGGCCGCCACGCACGGCGCCCCGCCCCTCCTCGCCCACGCGCCCTGCCAGCCGCCGCGCCCGCAGACGGCTGCAGCCTCGCCGCGGTCACACGTGTGAGCCCTCACACACGCAGCGCCCCCGCGCTCACGGAGTTCCCGCTCACACACGCAGCCCGCACGTACCCATGGCAGCCCCTCATTCACACAGCCGCTACATACGCTGTCCCCCACTCACGCCCCCACACACGAAGCCCTCTTCCACACACACCAATGCTACATACGCAGCTCTCCACGCGCACGCACCCTCCCCACACTCAGCCCCCACTCACACATGCATTCCCCTCACACACGCGCCTCCCTTACACACTCAGCCCCCCTTCCCGCAGCTGCCCCGCGGGGAGCGGGCGGTGGCTGTGGGGCCGCCCTTCCCCGGCCGCGCAAACAAGCGGCTCGTTCTGCCGGCGCCGCCGAAGAAAGGCCGCTTGTCCGGCTCGGCGGCGGGCGGGGCGGCCCACACTGCGGCCTTGTCCCACCTGGCGGCCGCGCGGGGCGGTGGGGGCAGACGGGAGCCCCCCGGCGGAAAGCCCGCTGCCTTCCGAGGGGCGCACTTTCCAGCACCCCCCTCCACCCCCAAGTAAAAGTCCCCCCCCAACGACGCTCGTGCCGCTCCGCCGGGCGCCGTCTCCTCTCTGAGCGCCTGCCGTCTCCCCACTTCTGCTCCCCGCCCTGCCCTCAGTCGCCCTCTTGTCCTTCTACTCCCCCATCCCCCCTCCACTGCCCTCGGGACCTTCTACGGCTTCCCCTCTCCGTCACCCCTTTACCCGAGGACCCTCTGTCCTGTCTCCCCATCTCCTTCTTTGTCCCCCAGGCCCTCTACTACTCTGTCCCTCTGTCTCCGCCAGCTCTGCGTCCCCGGACTTTCTATCCCGTTTCCCCACCTTCCTCCCGCCTCTCCCCTCCCCAGCTCTCATTTTTCCTCATCCCTCAGTCCCCCTCTTTGGTTTTCGCCTCCACATCCCTTCGTCTCCCCTTGCCCGCCCGCTCCCCCCGCGGGCCCCTAGTTTTCTCGTCCTCAGTTCTCTCGGCCCCCGCCCACCCCCACCCTGCTCCGGCGACCCGCCCACTGGGCTCCCAGCCTCAGTTTCCTTCCCTTCCCGACTCCTTCCTCTGCGGGCCGCCCTTCCTCGAGGGCGGATGTGCGCCGGGACGGCGAAGGCGGCGGCGGGCCGAGAGGACCGCAGCTCGGCCCCGCAGGCCTCGGGCCACAGCCATGCGACGACCCGGGCGAGGCCTCGGCTGGCCCCCTGGGCCACAGGTGAGGGCCGAGCGGCCCGGTGGGGACCCGGGGAGCGCCCGAGCGGGGCGCCGCGGAGGGCCGGCTTCGCTCTGGGCCTAGCCTTGACCTGTCGCCTGGGGCCTGGACTTCCTCCAGCGCCTGACGGCTGCAGACCTTTGCGGTCCTTCCCCGGGCCTCCCTCCACCCTCGATCGGGTGCCGAGACCCCCGAGCGGTGACTCTGGGCGCCCCACTCGGCAGAGAGGGCTGGGGACAGGGTGGGGCAGCGGGTCCCGCGTGCCCGCTGTGCGCGGAGGCCGGAGGGGCTGGCCGGAGCGGGGCACCTACCGGAGCCCCGGCCTCACCCCGCACGGGGCCCTCGCTGTTGCACGTCAACTCCAGACGCCCGGGCTTCTGCCTCCCTGCGCCCGGGGCGGCGCTTGGGCGTCTGCGCCTGTGGTGCGGGAGGGCCACCGAGAGCCGGGGCTGACCGCGGCCCTTCCCTCCCTTCCCTCCTTCGCCAGCGCCGGCTCGCGCCGCTGGGGCCTTTTTTTGGCAGTGGGCCGGGGCGGGGTTTCCCAGAAAGGCCGGGCGGGGCGAGCAGGGTGGGTAATTACAGCCCGGGGTAGCGGGCAGCCGTGTCGGACGGAAGCGGGTGGACCGGCGGGGGGCGCCCCGGCGCAGCGCCGCTCCACCATCTAGACCGGGGGTGGGGTCCGAGGACAGGGCGCCCCGCGCTGGCTCCTCTCCCGGCCGCACCGCAGCCCTGGGGTCAGAACCCCGCCTGAGCGCCCGGACGCGTGGGTCTGGTGTATCTTTCCACTTCGCCTGGATTAGGTTTCTGAGCTGGGGCCACAGCCTCGCACTTCCCAATCTCTACATCTTATCTTCACGGTCTCTCCCTCTCCTTTCACCTCCTTATTCCCTTCTCTCCTCTCCTCTTATCACTCTTTTCCCCCCATCAACCTTATTCCTTTACAATCTTTATCTCTACTTGAAATTCTTTGGTGTAAATAAATGAACACACCCACGGCTGCTTCGGAGGGTGATAGTGAAAAGTGGACAGATGAAGAAACTGAGGCCCACAAAGGTGAAGTGACTTGTTAAAGGTCATGAAGCTCATAATAACTGGCATGTTTATAGTGCTTTGCACTTCACAGTGGGTCATTTAATATAATACCTGACTCTCCAGATAATCGTTTTTTTTCCCATAAAAAACCCTAACAGTTTTATTGAGGTATAAAGTACATACCATAACATACACTTAAGCATACGTTCAATGATTTTTAGTATATTTACAGAGCTGCGCAACCATCACAGTTTAGTTTTAGAACATTTCTGTCATCCAGAAAGAAATCTTGGGCCCATTTGTAGTCACTCCCCATTCTACCCCTAGTCTCAGGCAAGTTCTAATCCAGGCAATCTTTTTTTTTTTTATCATTATTCTAGTTTCATAGAGAATGACCTGACACTCCAAGAAGTTACATAACTTGCCCAAGATCTCAGCTAATAAATAATAACGTCAGGATGAGGATTTAAGTCTCTTACACCCAGTCTAAAGCTCTTTCCACTAAATGATGGTGCCTTTCCTTCACCATTATTTGTTCTGTTTTTCTTACTCCCTCTTTTATATAAACTCCCCATTCCCAGCCCACTCTCTCTTGCCTTTCCTCTCTTAGAGAATGCTGAGGGATTTCCCTGAGTCCAAGAAGCAGTACAGCAGTCTATCCCTGGAAATTCTTCCTCATGATCAGATCTCCTGGGGAGGTGCCAGGCCAGCTTGGGGCTTGGTCTAGGTTAATGGCCTTTGCCTTCCTTCTTCTCAGGCAGACTTGGGGTGGGCCCCAGGCCCTGTTCCGGCCTCTCTTCCACCAGCTTGGGTGGAAATGGTGACGGAGATGATGTAGTCCAGGTCCGGAAGGGTGGAAGCTGGGAGAGTAAAATTAGTAACTCTATGGCTGAGGCCCTTGGGCCCCACTGCCAGGGTCAGGCACTCCTTGGAATGCTGGCTCCTGACCCAACTTCCTCCCTAAGCACCTGGTAGATGGCTAGAAGAGAAAGTGGAGGAAAATCCCGCCTTCCTGGGTCTCCCTCCCTACCTCCAGCCACACTCTTCTCAGCTTTCTCCAGTAACATTTCAGTAGCAAAGAGAAGTTTCTCACCTTAGCAAGATGGTCAAGGGATGGGCAGGTGGGCACACGTTAGTACACAAAGGTCCTTCCTCACATTTCTCAGGTACCAAAAAATGTGACCCAGGGAAAAAGGAATGGGTGGGGAGGAGTTCAAGTTCTGGCTTTGAAGTCTATTTTACTCTTGATCCTAAAGACCTAAGCTTCCCATAGTATCAAATCAGGTTAAGAACCCAGGAGTCTTGTATTCCCAGTACTAGCCACCACTGAGGTTTCTTTGCTGATTGTGTGGGGGCAAGATTGCTTTCTAGGGAAGAGAGGATGCAGGAGTTGAGACAGAGAGAGATGGCAAGAATGGTTGAGTTTTTCCTGTTGTGTCTCCTTTAAGAAAACATCCTACTGAGACCCCTGGGAAAAGAGACAAAGGGAGAAGAGGAGAGGGAAATGTTGGGGGGAGGGAGCTCCTGCTCAGCCCTGCCACCCACCTTCTGGCTACCAGTGTCCTTGGAGGGGGTTCCTTGGATTCGACTTTTCCCACTAAGGTAGATTTTCCCCACCTTGCTTAAGGCTCCAGATGTCTGAGGGTCCTCAGCAGCCAAGACTTAGGTCCTAGATGTCAGAAGCAAGACAACACAGAAATACAGGTTGGACCCTATAGGGCTTTTTGTGTTTATAGTAGCAAAAGTCAGGACTGGCATACTGTGGTATCTATGTGTGGATGGATTCTTTTCTGTCCTGGACTCCCCACCTCACCTGCTTTCTGTTGTGTCCCCAGGAGCTCTGGAGCCCCAGGACCATGGACACTCTCAACAGGAGCCAGGTAGGCCCTGGATTCAAGACCCAAGCAATGGTGCAGGTGAGTGGGGTCGGGGCATGGGGCAAGAGGGTTGTTGGTAAGGATGGGTTTGGCTCCTCTACCCACCTGTGGTCCTAGCCCAAGGAGGAGAGCAGCAGTTCCTCTTTGCCCCTCCCCAGGTGCCAAGCCTATTAACAGCTAAGTCTGTATCTGAATCAGGTTAATTGGTTCACCCAGAAAATACGCTTTGAAAGTCAGGAAGCAGTTTACAGACTGACCCTGGGCTGTATCCCTCTCGTGCTCCATGCCCCTGCCCTGTCTTGTAATTTAGTTTAACAGGGACAAGCAATGGCCAAGTGTTTTGCTGTGGACAAGTCTACAGGGACAAGTCTTGATTGACCGTCCTCTACAGTACCCCCTCCTCTTAACCGGTGCCTCCCTGCTCTCCTTACTTTCTCCCTGTTTCCATCTTTCTTTTTTTTTTTAAAGGTTTTTTATTTATTTTTTTGAGGAAGATTAGCTCTGAGGTAACATCTGCTGCCAATCCTCCTCTTTTTGCTGAGGAAGACTGGCCCTGAGCTAACATCTGTGCCCATCTTCCTCTAGTTCATAAGTGGGACGCCTGCCAGAGCATGGCTTGCCAAGCGGTGCCATGTCCACACCCGGGATCCAAACCAGCGAACCCCGGGCCTCTGAAGCGCAATGTGCGCACTTAACCACTCGGCCACCGGGCGGCCCCTCCCTGTTTCCACCTTAATAGACAAAAGGGGCAGTTAAGCCAAGACTTGAGATAAATCCAGTGGGATGAGAGTTAGTGTCCTAGATTCAGATCTAATTACAATTTAGTGGGATAATGCTCTGTGCAAGACAAGCCTTTTGACACCCTCAGAGCTTTTGGAGAGGGCAAGTGCTGGAGAGAGTGCTGGTGTGACTGGGACTAGGGTGGTAAGGTGCTGGCCTGGAGTCTCTAATGATGCTCATCCCTCACCTCCACTACCTGCAGAAAGGACCCCTGGACCTGATCGAGACAGGCAAAGGGTTGAAAGTGCAAACGGACAAACCCCATCTGGTGAGCCTGGGCAGTGGGCGACTCAGCACTGCTATCACCCTTCTGCCGCTGGAAGAAGGTAAGTCTGGAGGTGTCCCACCTGCCACTTCTCTGTCCTTATAGATATTCCTGCCCTGGAGTCCAGGCATGTGTTGGGGCTCTTCTGATAACTGCTGGCAATGTTTACCTCGCCCAAATGGGAGGCCATGCCACCCCACCCCACCAGCTCGTTTCCCTTGTCTCTGCCTCCCCAGCCTGCCTGCCCTCTTTGGTAGATAATCTGGCTCCATGACTGGGATTAAAGATCAGTTTAGAAATAAGGAGGAGAGCACTGAAACAGGAGAGCACATAGCTCTTAGCAATCAGTGTGGCCAAGAAAAAAGGGGGCCCCACTCCAGGGTGATGCCTGGCATGGGAGAAGGTACCAGTGAAGAATGGAGAGATGAGAGTGGGGCAGTTCTCCCAAGATAAGGCCCTGGTATAGGGCTCTTCACCTTGCAGCTTCTGCCCTTCCTCTCTTCTCATGGCTGCCCTTGTTGCCTGGGTGATACTACATTCCCCACATTCCCCAAATACCAGGCCTAGGGGCTCTGCCAGGGGGAGGGGCTGTTCACACAGAAGCAGTGAGGGGAGGCTGCACTGAAGAGAGAGGGAGTGAGGGAGGGCAAGGGCTGCAGGTGGCAAGGGAGGGAGAGAAGAAGGAGCGAAGGAGATTTAGAAGAAAAGAAAGGGGAGTATGATGAAGGGGAAAAAGGACTTAGGGAGGGGGAGTTGGAGGAACTAAGGGAAGATCTGCAGAAAAGAAGCCCCCTTCTCTATTGTGTCTACAGAGTTTGGATCCCACTGTACCCTCTGGGCCTTCCCATCTCTGGGCCAGAGTTTTCCCTGTCTGAGAAGAGCTTTGACCCTGTACTGCCTCCACCAGGCTCAGGGGCCCAAAAGGGGTGGCCAGTGACTCTCCTTGGAGTAGGAGGTGGAAATATATTTCCATTATGGCCCTCTTTGCTCTGTCCCTGCCTCCTTAGCCTGGACAACCCCTCTGACTCAGTTTACCTCCTGTCTTCAGGGAGGACAGTGATTGGCTCTGCGGCCAGAGACATCTCATTGCAGGGTCCAGGCCTGGCTCCAGAGCACTGCTACATTGAGAACCTGCGGGGCACCCTCACCCTCTACCCTTGTGGCAATGCCTGCACCATTGATGGGCTCCCTGTCCAGCAGCCCACCCGGCTCACTCAGGGTAAGGTTTGATACCCCCAAAGAAAGGGGCGTCTGTTTAAAAAATTCTTCATAATAGGTACAGGGGAAGCCTGCTGTGGTGGTTGCCATGGTAACTGCCTGAGTGGCCATATTGGGGGTGGGGTGCTCAGGTGCATCTGAATGTGCCTAAACAACAGCCCAAACCCCTCTAACATCCAGACTTAGCTTCAACCTGCTTTTGCTTCTCTGGTCTCCCCTACCCTGGCCTCCCCACACCATGGGGAGAGAAGAGGTTTCGATTCCTGCTATCAAAGGGCATGGGGAGTGGTGTGGTGGTCATTTGTGGTTGTTAGGGGAGAGCAGTTGGAGCAGCAGTGAGGGAAACAATGCATTGTTACATGATGCTGGAGAGGAAATTGTTCTGAAAAGCTGTAGAGGTCAGGGAGACGAGGACAATATCCCCCAATGGGGATGGGGCAAGGGCAAAAATCTGATGGCAGTACGTGAGGACATGCCCACTCCTGTTGATTGTTGACATTAGCTTTTGGGTCATGAATATGGTTACTACCCTGTTTCCCAAAGCAAGAGGCGGTTCTGTTGTGTAAGGTAGCTCTAAAAATTGGGCCCCTAGTTACTATGGTAACTGGGCAGGTAAAGGGTCGGTCCAGGTGGCACTTTGACAGATTAGTTGTGTTTGTCCTAGGTATCAATTATTCAGTGACTCATCATTTTAGGGGAATGAGGGAAGCAGATTTGGGTTGGGGGTAGAGGTGGAGTTAACATGAAGATAGGAGCTTTGGGCTAAGCCTGGCTCTGAGTAGGAGGACTGATGTCCTGGCATTGTTTTCCAGGGACCCTTAACTCTTACTGGCTGGAAGCTCCTTTGCGGTGGAAATCCCACTCACTCCACTGTTTTCCTCTCTTCTTCTGTTCCCTTGGGATCTCTTTAAATGCTACTCCCTTCACAGCTGACCCAGGAGACCCAACCTTGCCCTATTCCTTTCTTCTCACCCTTGGGAGTGTGAGGGGGACAACTGACTTCAGGGAGGCAGGTCTGCCTGCAGAAGCCTCCTCTAGGGCTTCAAGTTCTCTGACTCTGGATGAGAGAAGGAACCCCCATAAATTGGGGCTTTGGCTGTGATGCCATCGGGTTCCTGACAGTCCTCTTCAATCTCAAAGAGAGCATCTTCCCCGAGATTTGGGTGCCTGGAAGTGAAACAGTAGAGCAGCAAGGAGGGGTAGGGGCAGAGTTCAAAGACGGCTGGAGAAGGAGCCCAGTCCTTACTCCCCTGGCCCCAGTTCCCTCACATTCATGGGCAAGAACATTCTTCCCCTGTGTGTTATGAGCAGGGAATAGGAACCAATGCTCTGTAGGCCTCTCATGCCCAGTCTTCCCAGTGCATCATTTAGTTCCCTGAGAAAAGGGAGAGCCTGGGCCAAGATGGAATTCTTAGGCATTTCCTGTGCCCCCAGTGACTCCAACTCTTCCCCAGCCAAAAGCCCACCCTGCCAAGTATGTACCCTCCCACTTTCTTCTGACCCTAAACCCCCTTCCCTTTTTCTCCCTCCCACCCCCATAGCCTTCTTGTCTAGGCCCGCCTGTCTCAGAAGCTTGGCAGCCTGGGGAGGGGTAGGCAGAGGCACAAAGGAACGGGTGTTCTGTTCCCCAGCACTCCCCCTCCCCTGGGCTCCAGGAGCTAAGGGTTTCCTTGTCTCATCTCTGGAGCAAGGCACCAAGCCCAGCCCTGCATGGCCCCACTCCGGACATTCTTGGGAGTGCGTTTCCCTGGAAACTGGGTGGCTCGGGGGTGCATGTGCTATCTCTGTGTGTCTGTGTAACTAGAGTGTGTTTATGTATCTCCGGATGTGTTTGTGACTCTGGGCTTGTGTATCTCTATGTTTGTCTCTTTCCTTTTGTTTATGGATCAGAATGTTCAAGTAGGGGGCAGGGGTGAACTTAGGACTGATGGTACCAAAGTGTCCATGTGTGTACTCCTATGTATATAGGAGAACTCATTGGCTGCATGCCTATCTGTGGCCATATGTGCAAGAGGATCATTTTCCCTGTCTTGTTTCTCTAATCCAGCCTTGTAGAGGGGACCCTCCTCTTTGCAAAACAGAGGGCTACTCTAGAAATAACAAGAAGCCTGCTCTGGCTGGGCCAGGCCTTAGATGCATCATTCTGGGCACTGTGCCCAGCCATAGGCAACTTGGAGAGGCATACGTCATGTCATGAGGAGCAGAGATGGCAGTGACAGGCTCTTCCAGCAGGAATATGCCTGGGCCAGGGGCAGGGGGAGGCAGGCAGAAAGCAGATGCCAACGTTTAGCTAGAGCTGTGGACATGGAAGCATGAAGTGATGGTGCCAGGAAGATCCTGACTCCACTCCCATACCCGTGTATCTTAGCACATCCCACACTGCCTTCTTCTGTACAGAGCAAGAGGTGGAGCTAGGAATAGGACCAAGGAAATGAGGAGGAATCTCAATCTGGGTCTAGGCTGCCCCGCCCTGGGACCACGCTGCCAGACCACATGAAAGATCTGGGAGGGGACTAAGTAAGGGAGGACCCAGAATGCCACACAGCTCAGGGCCCAGGCTGTCTAGACAGTAGGTCCCCATCCACCCCCAGCATTTGCTGCCAGCCCTTGTCTCTACGCCTCTTTCACTCCCTAAGCCCCTCATTGGTGGGTAGGGGCTTGTGTGAGGGCCAGCAGGGAGGGCTCCCTGGAATGTGGATGGGGAACCAGGATTCCTGGGTTATCCTGCTGCCTCTCTCTGGGATCCAGGACACTGAGCCTCTTCCTCTCCCACCCAGTTTTCAGTTATTCTTTCTGTAAAATGGGAGTGAAGCCTCCAACTGTCCTCTGTTATAAGGCTGATAAAGAGCTTGACTAATAAAGCTCAAAGGAAGGAGAGAAAAAGCAAAGGCTCCTAGCTCCCCACTTCTTGTGCCTGCCTCCTGCCCTGTTTCTCACTGGCAGGCACCCTCCGTGTCTGTCTGGGTTTGTCCAGCTGGCCGTCACAGTTTCCAGACCGATGAATCACGCTTGAGGAAATACTTTTTTTAAAAGACTCTTGCTATTTTGCATTTGACTCTATATTGTTCTTCCTTTTTCCTTCAGAAGGGGAGTAAGATGCATATGTATGTGTGAGCGTGTGAGTATGTGTGAGACGTATAGCAGTGTGGGTAGGTGTTCAGCAAAAATTGTTTGATTATTTCTCTAAAGAGATTGACTTTTGATTTCAGAGTCTCTCCAGGGACTGAGTAAAAGGATATGTGTCTGAGTGAGTGTGTAACTAAGAGGGGCAGTTGGTGCCTGTGGGATTGTTATGTGAGAATAAATGTGTGTGAGACAGGGCTTGTTTAACTTGGGGGGGGACGGGACTCTGTGTGACTCAGAGTGTGCACAGCTGAGCAAGTGGTGTGTATCTGAGAGAAAGAGTGTGGGGCCGTGTGAGCTCTGAGCATATAGAGTGTGTCTGTGAGAACACAGTGTGTCCCTTAAGGTTCTGATGTCCCGAGCCAGGTCCCTGGAATAAGAGGAACTCTCTGGGGCCCAGGCTAGGTGGTAGGTATTTGTCTGGCCCAGACCCTCAGCCTGACCCTGGAGGCTCCAGAGGCAGGTGGCACTGTGTTTCCCAGATGGAAAGGGTACCTCACTGGGATGGGAGAGCTCTTTGCTGGGGCTAGCACAACTGGTGGTTGTGGTTGGGAAGAGGTAGGGTTGGCTTCTGGAGCCCACAGGGCAGTGGGATGCCTTGGAAGGGCAGTGCCTTGGTCCAGCCTAGGTCATGGGGTGAGGTGAGCTGCTGGGAGTGGGGCCGGGGTGGGGGTGGGGGCAAAAGAGGAGGTATTTGGGATGGAGGCAGAAGCTGGACTCAGTTGCACAGAGCACTGCCTTAGCCTGAACTCCCAGCCTGAGAGTGACCATGTCACAGTGGCAGACTGAGGGCCAGAGCTGGACCTAGTGACCTAGCTGGATCCCTGGGAGTTCCACTCTTGGCTCTAATATATGGAGCTCTGGAATGTCAGAGCTTAACCTCGGCTGTCATTGAAGCCGAGCTCCTCACTCTGTAGCTAAGGAATCCAAGGCCAGAGGGTGGGACTGGCCCAAGGTGACCAGCCAGTCAGAGGCTCAAGTGGCCACATCCCAGCCCTCTGGTGACTTCCTACCACAGAGGGCTCCCAGTAAGACCCCGTTTCTCCTCACTCCTGCCTCCTGGCTCTTCACCCTCTGGCCCCTGTATTTACCTCATACCTTTCTTTCTGTCACCTCCCTTGAACCTTTCCTCCCTGCCCCACTTCTACTCCTGCCCTAGGCGCTGGAATCCCGAGCCCAGCCGGCTCTCTCCCTGCGTCCTCCCGCCCCGCCCTCTCCATCCAGCTCCCCTCTCTTCTCCATCACTTCCTCTTCCCCTCCTCCTCTTCTTTGTCCCTCCCTCCCTGGCTCCCTTCCCCCGCCGCCAGTGGCCGGCCCGCCCCTCCTCGGGCATTGGTGGCTGCTCGTAGCCTCGCTTCTAGCTGCTCAGAGCTTGGAGCCGGCGGCGCGGGAGGTCGGCCCGCCCCCTCAAAGGCCCGGGGCGGGCCGGGGACCTGGAAGGCCCGAGCTGGCGGGGGCGAGCGGTCCGGAGGTCCGGGTTCGGCGGTGAGTCCTCAGCTCCGGGCCAGCCGCAGCCCCCAGGCAGCCGGGGCTTGGAGAAACCCGGGCTGGGAGGGGCGTCGGGAGGTGGGGTGCGAGGAGGGGGATGGGGTCCTCGGCCCCTCTTTGGGAGGTTGAGGCTTTGAGACTCAATTGTGTGAGCCTTGAACATTTCTGAGGGGGAGGTCTGGGCTCGGAGCCACTCCTCGCTGGGCGGACTTCATCTTGCCTAGCACTAGACAGTTGCTCCGTGGGACTGCCTCCGGATGGCATTGAGGGGTCTTGGTTATGATGATGGGAGCCTGCCTTATGGCTAAGAGGGGTCTCTGGTGGAAAGGGCCAAGGCCCTTTCTCCCATCTTCCCGTCCCCTGAACCTTCCTTTGGCCAGTCCATTCTATTTGTGTGGCCAGCTAGGCAGTGACTGTTGCTCTGTGAGTGTGTGAGCATGTATGCCCGTGTCTGTGAGTCTGTGTGTTTCTGTGAGTGTGTATGTGTATGAGCCTGTGTGAAAGTGTGTGGTATTTCCCCTCTGCATCTGTTAGAGATGGGATCCACCCTCTCCTTTGCCCTGTTTTTTTCCCTCCAGATGTGCAGCTCCTCTACCTACCTGCACACAGCTGGGCCCTGAGCCCCTTTAGGCATGGAGGGCACAGACCACAACTTTGCCTGGATGAGAAGGGGTTCTTGCATTTCCTGAGTGGGCTGACCTTTGGAGGTGTGGGGCAGGAGTGGTCAGAAAGGAGGTTTCTTTCCAGAAATAGGCTGGTCAGGCCCCTGGGGGCATGGGACCAGAGTTGGGGCAATGTTTGGGGCCCCTGAGTGCAAATAGAAAGTTAATTTGGGCAGGAGCTGGGCTGCTCTCAGTCCTACTGCCCTCCTGCTGGCTCTATTAATACAGATCCAGCTCTGCTGCCTGGCATCACCTATTTATAGCCCAGAGGCAGCATAGCCACACCCCCTGTGTGGAGGAGGTTGAGGGGCAGAGGAGGGGGCTGGGAACTCACAGCTATAGAAGCCAGGGCTGAGGGTCCCTAGGTGCCCACAGCCTCCTTGGGTGGGCCTGGCATTGATAGGCTGGAATCCACCCAGACTCCCCAACTCCTTCCCAGCCTGGACTGTGTGATCAGGCTCCCGATTCCCCCTCACCGCACCCCTGTCAATCTAGGGTTGAGTGGGTCTGTCTAGACCCTGCAAACTCATCATTAATTAGCTTGTTAAATGGCTGAAAGGAGAGGGAGTGACCTGGCAGGTCTCTTTCTGAAACAGCTGCGGTTGTAATTAGGCGGACGGTGTGGTTGGCTATTATTTATTCCGGTTATGATTACTCTGGGATCAGCTCCTCTGATTGGAGGCTTGGCAGGGAAGGCTCCCTGCTCTCCTAACCACCCATCAACTTTTAGAATTGTTGGTGCCCGCCTGCCGGGGAGGGCCTGTGGGTGTGCCAGAGAAGTGGGTATCTTTGTCCACTATGTTTATCTGCAAAAGGCTTCTCAGCCTGTTAACCCTCCCACCCACAGCAATGCCCTGGGTTCCAACAAGAGGCTCCTGAGCTGCTCAGTGGGGGGCCTCCCAAGGTACCCACGTGGCCTGGGATGCCCCATGCATTTGTGGCCTGCCTGAGCTGAACTGTCTCAGTGTCCAGGAATGTAGACTTCCTTGCCAGTCTTAGCTCAAACTGGCATGAAGCTTGGGGTGCCAAGGCACCAAGTTGGGTAGACAGGAGCCTGGGGCCAGGGGTGTGGACAATTAGAAGAGTGGGTGGTAGAGAACCCAGGGCTCTGGCTTCTCCCAACATAGCATCTTTTGCAGGAGCCCTCGAGCACCTGGTGTGGCCAGGAGGAGGAGTTCTGCCAGCCAGGCTTAGGTGCCTGTAGGCACACCTGCTGCTGTGCACACTCCTAGTACCACTGTGCACAATCCTAGTGCCGCTGGCTACATTTTCTGGCTCCCACATACCCTCCCCCTTCTGTGCACTCACACTTCCTGGGCAGGATTGGGCTTGTGTCTACTGCCTGGGAATGCGCTTGTCTGAGGCTGAGCCTGTTGGCCTAGGCTTGGCTACATTCCAGGGGCGACCAAAGATCAGGAAGATGTCAGGCCAGAGAGTGCTTTATCAGAGAGAAGGGGGGTGGTGGCCACTCCCTACTGTCAAGAGGGTGGCAGCTCTTCTAAGACCACATGACAACAGAAGGAGTCAGAGCCAGAAAGGAAATTTTGGTTCCTGCAGGGGCATCTGGCTGATCTATGGTTTTTCCCTGTCTCCTATCTCAGAGCTTTTTTGTGATCCTGGAAGTTGCTGCCTCTCAAACTGACCCTGCCACTCAAGGGGCAGATAGATGGGTCCATGGGTACAGGTTGAGTTGGGGGAACATGGGTGTCTATGTTCTCTGAAGAACCTTCTCCATTTACAGAGCAGTTTCACGTACACTGTTGAATTAGCTCTGCAAGTCAGTGGTATTGTCTTAATTTTTCTAATGAGGGAACTAGACTCAGGGAGGTGAAGTGACTTCACCCAGATTTCACAAGTAGTAAGAAGAAGAGTTATGACTAGGACTCGGATCTTGGGACTCACAAACCAGTGTGCTTTCCACTCTGCTCTGTGCTGTGGAGCTCTGCTGGTCCCCGTCTCAAGCACAGGTAGGGTGAGGTGTGGACTGTGTGAACACTGTGAGTGCAGGTGGGGATAGCTCTTTGGAACCTGAGGTGAGTCTACTATTGCTGCAAAGTGAGGGTTGCTTCAGCCCTGCCTGCCCTTCCAAGTGCTTGGTTTCTCCACAGGCTGCATGTTGTGCCTGGGTCAGTCCACCTTCCTCCGCTTTAACCACCCGGCTGAAGCCAAGTGGATGAAGAGCATGATTCCGGCAGGGGGCCGGGCCCCCGGGCCCCCCTACAGTCCTGGCCCAGGTAGGTACCCAGTTGGGGCAGGGGGTTGGGTTTATGGGAGCTCCTGGACAGTCCTCCTCCTTGCCCACTCCAGCCATGCTCCAGCCATAGTGTCAGGGCAGGACAATATCCATGATCTGGGCTTGCTGCCACCTGCCATGGGCTGCTGGTGGAGAGTGCCAGGCAGTCTGGCCACTGGGAGAGATCCAAGAAGTACTGCTTGGCTGGAATTAGGGAGTCATGTGCTTGAAGGATGGAGGGCTCTGCCAACCAGAATCCCACTGCCCTGGAAGATGCCACCTCAGTGTCTGCAACCCTGACCCTCTTGTGTCACCATGAGGGAGCCTCACCCTTCAGGGTGGCCTGATGGGGCAGAAGGAAGCATTAGGTTGAACCCCTGTAAGCTCTGGTGGGTACCACCTGCTGGTGATCGTGTCTTTGGGCCCTGCCCCACCCCCAGGCCATGCCATGCCAGCTGATGACTCAGTGGAGCAGCTGCAGTTTGTGTGTGAATTATTGATCCCCAGAGGAGAATTGGTGATTGTCCCAGGGAACCAGCACAGCCCTCCTTACCCCAACTGCCTAGAAGGTGGGGTATAGACCAGGAGGCTGCCAGTGGGCTTACCACCCCAGACTTTGTACAGGCATTCAGAGGGGTTATGGCATGACAGGTGTCAACATGGTACTGAGACTGGTGGACATGTATGTCAGGTATATCTAACAGGGTGGCATCAATGGCTTAAATGGATAGTCTGGGGAGCTGAGGAAAGGTAGTTGGTCACTAGCACCATCAGTATCCATGGCAACCCCTCTGACTGTGGTCCTGCACAGTCTGCATAATTTTGGACTCAAACTCAGTCTTGCAAAAAAGCCTTTGTAAGGCTTTCCTTCTCCTCCTCCACTCCCCAGTCTTTTCCAGCCTTGGGGGGCTCAGAAACCCGGGTTCCCAGTCCATTCCTTGGTTAGCTTTACCTTGCCCCCACCCTAGCCTTGCATGCCACTCCCTCAGCTGTTTGGGGCAGTGGTTCCAGGGACTTCTGGTTGGTTGATGAGGACTGGGGCAGGGCAAAGGCAGGCTTTTGCTGGCGTGGCTTAATGGGCTAATTGGAGGCACTGAGCTGCACCTAGTTTCTGCCCAGCCTTGCTTCCAGGAACTAGCCATCGGTGCCAGGCCCCTCCCTTGCCTCTGATTGGACAAAGTGATGCAGTACACATACCTCACTCAGCCCTGGAGACTTTGTGTGTGTGTTTTCCTGGATCTCGGCTCCTGTGTTGGGAGGCTCTAGTGTCCTAAATGACTGGGACCCCCTGGAACATCTGGCCAGCTCCACAGATCCCTTTGCAGAATATCTACCTGTCCTTCCTGAAGGAGAGGTATAGGAGGTTAGAGAAACCAAGGCAAGGAGGAACCTCGTCTTGGGGTGAGTTGGTAACAACTAGGCCTAGAAGTGTCTGGCATTGTTGCCAACTCTGTCCTAAGTCGTAAAATGTTAGAGCCGGAAGAGCTTTGCCCATCCTCTTCCTTTACAGAAGGGAAACCCAGGGCAAGTGACTTGGGTGAGGTTGCACAGCAGGTCAGTGGAGACCTAGCACTGGAACCCAGATCTTCTGGCCTTTTCTTCAGAATCTTTGCAGCCTTACTCTGCTAAGAAGAGGTGAGGAAGTGCCCTCACTCTTGAGCATATGCAGCTCCCCAAAGTCAAAGACCAGGGCCTGAGGCATTTTTGGATTTCCTTTCAGCAGAATCAGAAAGCTTGGTGAATGGGAACCACACCCCACAGCCTGCAACCCGGGGACCCTCGGCCTGTGCCAGCCACAGTTCCCTGGTGAGCTCTATTGAGAAGGACCTGCAGGAAATCATGGACTCACTGGTGCTAGAGGATCCTGGAGCTGCTGGCAAGAAGCCTGCTGCAACTTCCCCACTGTCGCCGATGGCTAATGGTGGGCGCTACCTGCTGTCCCCACCAGTCAGCCCTGGTGCCATGTCTGTGGGCTCCAGTTATGAGAACACCTCTCCAGCTTTCTCTCCACTCTCCTCACCAGCCAGCAGTGGAAGCTGTGCCAGCCACTCACCCAGTGGGCAGGAGCCAGCACCTTCCTTGCCCCCACTGGTGCCTGCCCGTTCTTCTAGCTACCATCTGGCCCTGCAGCCCCCACAGTCCCGACCGAGTGGTGCCCGCTCCTCTGAGAGCCCCCGGCTAGGCAGGAAGGGGGGTCATGAGAGGCCTCCAAGCCCTGGCCTCCGGGGTCTGCTGACAGACAGCCCTGCAGCCACTGTCTTGGCGGAGGCTCGCAGAGCCACTGAGAGCCCCCGGCTGGGTGGGCAGCTGCCCGTAGTGGCTATTAGCCTGAGTGAATACCCAGCTTCTGGTGCCCGCACACAACACACCAGCATTCCTGGCAGCCCCAAGTTCCAGCCTCCAGTTCCTGCTCCCCGAAACAAGATTGGTACACTCCAAGACCGCCCTCCCAGCCCTTTCCGTGAGCCACCAGGCACTGAGCGGGCATTGACAACCAGCCCCTCACGCCAACTGGTAGGCCGAACATTTTCAGATGGGTCAGCCACTCGCACCCTGCAGCCTCCTGAGAGTCCGCGCCTGGGTCGGCGGGGCCTGGACAGTATGCGAGAACTCCCTCCCTTGAGCCCGTCCCTGTCCCGACGGGCTCTCTCCCCCATCCCCGCCCGGACCACCCCAGATCTTAAACTAACCAGGGAAGTGGCAGAGAGTCCTCGGCCTCGGCGCTGGGCAGCCCATGGGGCTTCACAAGAGGACTTCTCGCTAACGCTGGGGGCACGGAGCCGTAGGACACGAAGCCCCTCGCCCACACTTGGGGAGTCCCTGGCACCCCGCAAGGGCAGCTTCAGTGGCAGGCTGAGCCCGGCCTACAGTCTGGGCTCTTTGACTGGGGCTTCGCCCCGCCAGAGCCCACGTAGCCAGAGGAAGCTCTCCAGTGGGGACTTACGAGTTCCTGTCACTCGAGAGCGGAAAAATAGTATCACGGAGATCAGCGACAATGAGGATGACCTCCTGGAGTACCACCGGCGGCAGCGCCAAGAGCGGCTTCGGGAGCAGGAGATGGAGAGGCTGGTGAGCAGATGCCAGGGAGGCTGCGACATCCATGGCAGAGTCTCTGCCAGAGTGTGGGCAGGCCAACTGGCAGAGTAGGAGGGGCCCATGGACAGGGCCTGGGCTTCTTAAGCTTCCCCATTCCAGGATACACTGTAGTGACCAGTATCTCAAGGTTCTGGTGCCATGAAGAACTTGATTTGTAGTCTCCAAGGCTGTATTTTTTTTTTTTCTTTTAAAGATTTTATTTTTCCTTTTTCTCCCCAAAGCTCCCCGGTACATAGTTGTGTATTTTTAGTTGTGGGTCCTTCTAGTTGTGGCATGTGGGATGCCTCCTCAGCATGGCCTGATGAGCGGTGCCATGTCCACGCCCAGGATTTGAACTGATGAAACCCTGGGCCGCCGAAGCAGAGCACGCGAAGTTAACCACTCAGTCACGGGGCCGGCCCCATCCAAGGCTGTATTTTAAATTTATGCTAATTTTGCATTTATTCTATAACATAGCATCTGTTTTAATGTATTAATTAAGTTTCACGTTATTTACCTGAATACAGTGAAGCTCTAGGAAAACATACCACATTTATGGTAAGACCTTGCACCTTTCAGTTTGAGAAGCAGATCTTAACGATGAGAAGGGTGAGCCCCAGAGAGGGAAATGGGTTTGTCCAAAGTCACACGGCAAGTTCTGACAGAGCTGGAACTGGAACCCAAGTCTCCCATCTTTCCAAGCCTTACTCTTTACAATAAGCCCTTGGTCCTTCTTTCTTGCTTCTCTTTGGTCTCTATAAATGGGTGGGAGCTGCTTGTCCTGGCCCATGCAGGATCATCGGGGAATGTCAGTGGCAGGGAAGAGGAAGAGAACAGAATGGTCAGCCCCTGGCCTGATCTGGGCCTGCCTGTGTGATTGTGATTGTGATTGTGTGTGTAGGCATGCGTGTGGGTGCATTCGGGGGCCGGGTGTGGCTCTGGGCAGCTGTCCTGGAGATGGCATCTGAGCTGGGTGGGGGCTGGGATTCCCCAGATAGCACAGGGAGCTCAAGGGGCTCTGGTTGGTGTGTACACCCTCGAGCACATGTACAGGAGAATGGGTTCTGCTTGCTCTCCTGTGAGCAGAAGAACGGGGTTCCTGGGGGGCCTGGGATTGGTTTGAGGAGGAGAATCAGAACCGAGGTTTGCCTGGAGACCCTTTCAGAAGAGGTAGGACAGCATTGGGTGAGGTGAGGCTATGGGAGTGTGTTTGTGTTGGGTGGGGGACAGGTGAGGCAGGAACCCTGGTCTTTCCTGTTGCTACATCTTCTCTTCATTGTTTTTGCCTTGGCCTAGATGAGAATGCTTGGCCCACACTGGGCCTCATCCTGGAGAGGGGGCAGTGAGCCTGGCACAGGCAGAGTGGTGGGCCTAGCTTCCTCCAACTCCTTCGTTTAGCCTCCCCACCCCCACCTCCATGCACAGCACACATCTCACCACCGGCCCTGACCTGCCCCACCTGCCACTTTAAATCTTGGAGTCTGTCTGCCTTGCCCCTCCCACCTCAACCAGGCTGCTTATCTGGGTCCTGGGGCAGGGGCGGGGGCACTGGCCCAGCCTCCCTGGTGCTGAGGCTCTGTTCCTGTTTTTTTTTTTTGCCATGGAACTGGGCAAGCAGCAGGAGGGAAGCTGGGTAAGTGTCTAGGGGGTCGTGGCCAACTGTACGTGGTGAGAGACACCTGAGGTTGAGGGATCCCAGAGAGCCATGGGAGCCTAGGGGAGGCATCAAACCTGGGCTGTTATGAATGGGAGAGGGGCCACAGACTGGGAGCATGATTGTACTGTCCCTCCTTCGTCTCCTAGGCCCCTGAGAAGAATCTGAGTGGGCTGTGTGTGGGGAGGGGCCAGATTAAGTGGCAGGGCGAGGGAGCACTCATACCTGGGCCTGGCAGCAGCCCACCCAGCTGGGAAGGAGCCGAGGGCTGCCTGAGAGTGTCTTGGAGTTAAGGTGGGGATGAGGAAGACCGTGTCCCAGGTCTGTCTGGCACGGTGTATACATGCTGAGCACATCTTTGTGTGAAACTGTGAGGTCCCTATGGACCCATGGATCTGTTTCCAGCCGTCTGTGTTGGTGCCCACCTGTCTGTATGCTAGACTGTGTTTATCTATGTGAGTGTGCATCGGTGTGCATTTGTGCATGTCGGGGCTGGTGTCTTTGTGTGTACCTGCCTGTTAATGCAGGTCCAGGGCACATGTGTCCTTGTGTGTCAGTGCTGATGTGCAGGGGTGTCTCCGTGTGCCGTTGTGTCTGTGGATCTATGTGTATCCATGTCACAAAGATCACCTGAGTGTTTGTCTGTGTCTCACTGGGTCTTTAGTCTGCTTACCAGTGTGTGTCTGGGTGTGTCCCTCTGTGTCCACGAGGAAGCCCACCCGGGGATAGAATGAGAAGGGAAAGGAAACAGGAAGACGGGAGGGGCTCGCCATGTGGGCAGGTGGCACAACAGCTTGGTTCCTCCTGTGCACTTCTGGGGCACCCTCCTTCCCTCTGCCTCCTTAGACCTTGGGGTTGGGGTTCTCCTGATTTGATTCTGAGCCCCGAGTGCCTAGTGTCCTACTTCCCTCTTCTGTCAGGACACTGTGCATGGCTCTAGTCCCACCAGGACCTGGCCTCCTCCCCCTCATGCTCTGCTCTGTCCATCTTCCCCAGGAACGCCAGCGCCTGGAGACCATCCTGAACCTGTGTGCTGAATACAGCCGGGCTGACGGGGGACCTGAGGCCGGGGAGCTGCCCAGCATTGGGGAGGCCACTGCAGCATTGGCACTGGCAGGCCGGAGGCCCTCACGAGGCCTTGCAGGGGCCATTGGGGCCTCTGGGCGGAGCAACGAGGAGCCTGGAAGTGCCACGCAACGCCTGTGGGAGAGTGTGGAACGCTCAGATGAGGAAAATCTCAAGGAGGAGTGCAGCAGCACTGAGAGCACCCAGCAGGAGGTGGGATGTAGGGGAGTGGACAGGATGAGGGGGCTGGGGTCAGACCTGCTAGGAGGCATGTGGTGGATGCCAAGGTCCAGTGAGGGGGAAGTAATTGAAGGATCAAGTTTGGGAAGAGATCAGGCATGAGAGGTGTAGAAATGAGGCAAGGAAGAGAGGGAGGTGTTGACGCATTTCCCAAGCTATAAATATGCTTTATGACCTGCCTTTCCTTGGAGCCCCACCCAGGCCTGGCACTCAGTGGTAAATCTTTATTCCATTTAGCTGAGCCTGTATTGTTCCACTTGCAGGGAGGGGAATTTGCCTCCTATCTTAGTCTAGCTACCCCTTCCAAATTCCTTGAGGAATGGGGATCTATTCTCGACGTCTTATCCTGGACGGCTCTAGGCTTCCTCAGCTTATGGCTTCCCTCTCCTCCAGCATGAAGATGCACCTAGCACCAAGCTCCAGGGAGAGGTGCTGGCCCTGGAAGAGGAGCGGGCTCAGGTGCTGGGGCGAGTGGAGCAGCTCAAGGTCCGTGTAAAGGAGCTGGAGCAGCAGCTGCAGGAGTCAGCCCGAGAGGTGAGCTTGACTCTTACTCAGGCAGAATGAAGGCCCCACAGTAGCCTGAGTCCAACTGCCTTGACGGGCCTTGATGTGGACCCTGGTGTTGCCCCCAGGCTGAAATGGAGCGGGCACTGCTGCAGGGTGAGAGGGAGGCAGAGCGGGCACTGCTGCAGAAGGAGCAGAAGGCGGTGGACCAGCTGCAGGAGAAGCTGGTGACCTTGGAGACAGGCATCCAAAAGGAGAGGGACAAGGTAACCCACACCTGGCCTGGCTCAGTGCTGGGTACCAGTGGCCTGGGAGAGGAGAAATGCCTTTTCTGTGGCCCCTTACCCTTTACCTCATCATCTGTCCTGCAGACTGGGTGGTCTCTATGCTCCCCCCAGAGGCAAGAGGCCTTGTCCTCTGTGGAAGGTACCAGCATGGAGGGCAACCACCAGGGGCTGGGCTGGTTTCTGGTTTCTGGGGTTTCCTCTGTCTGGGTCTCTATGCTACCTCTGGGTGCCTGGGTGCCTGCCATTCTGGGCCTTTCATGGCCCTTCTAGGAAGTGCCGAAGCCCCTTCTTGTACAGTGAGCACTGCCCGGGGGACTGGTGCTGGGGAGTGATTCAGGTTGGGGTGCCTCCATCTGGAGAACATCTCCCTCCAAGCATGCCTCAGGTGCTCAGGTCGTGGTCTTTGGGAAATGGCCCTCAGGACTCTGCTTCCCCTGAGCCTTCAGGATTTGCAGCCTCCTGTCCCAGATGGTCCCAGCTCCTGCCCCTGCCCCTTTCAGATTTCGTGCCAGCCTGCAGGGGCTGCTCCATCTCACAGGGTCTGTGCCAGCCATGCCCAAGATGCCCAACAACGTGCCAAAAGCTTTGAAGTGGAGTGGGACCATCTATTTCTGGACTTGACAGTATTTTTCCAAGAATTAGTTTTCTTTCTGTATTTTTTGAGAGTATCTTCCTCCTGTCCCTCAATTTTGAAGCTCTTAAGAATTCTTTGACCTCCTTCCTTTTTTTTTTTGGAGCTTTGGCTCTGGCCCCCAAAACCACACTCCCAAATTCTGTGCCAAATTAACTCCACGCTTACAAGCCAGGCCTGCACTAACGCCCCCTCTAATCACTGTCCTGGGCTCTCCGCATGTCCCTAACTGCCAGTGCCACCCAGGCAGGGCTGAGCCATGCCTGCTTTTGCACTAACTCCAGGGGCACCTCTGTGCCCTTGGCCTCTCCCCTCTAATGCTGCCTCCTTCCTTTCTTGGTGGGGGACCCCAGGGTTTTGATCAGAAAGGAATGGGCAAGGGGCACAGCTAAACTTTACTCAGTGGGCATTGGCAGGAGTAATACAAAGTTGGGGGAAATGCTTGACTGAGGAGCTTCTCAGCCTGAAGAGCTCCTCTCATTTGAAAGAGCCTGGGTCCTCCCTTCACAGACTGTTGGCAGTGTCCTATACAGCAGGGAGAGGCAGGCTGTCCTCCAGCCATCCACCTGCCTTCCCTCCAGAGCAGAGGAGTAAGGAGGTCTAGTTGTGGTGGCATGGCCCGTGGAGGGCTTGGACAGGGGCTCTCTGCCACACAGTGGCTACCCTTCCTAGCTTTCCCCTAGGGTTTCCCAGATACCCCAGCCAGTGGGTGGGAATGGGTAGGCCTCTCCCCCTCTCCTGCCCCTGAGCCATCCAGAACATTGGGTATTGTAGACTGAGTCCCAGGATGGAGAAGTACTTGGGCCCTAGAAGCTGGCCTGATCAGGTCCTCCTCTCCAGGGATGGGGGTAGAAGAGGGTGGAGAGGGATTGGGGCCAGGGTTCAACATAGGGACTTACTCCCAGGGTGAAGCTCAGCATTTCAGAAGGAACCTGGAGGCCTGGACTTTGCTTTCTCTCTGGGCCCAGTTACTTGAGGTGGTGGTGGTGATGGTGGTGGCAGTGGTGGTGGTGGTGGTAGCAGTGGTCTGCAATGGGGAAGGTTCACTTAACTTCCCTCCCCGGTTCCCAGCCCAAGGCCCCACTCTGGCTTTGGAATCAGTAATCAGTTTCTCCTCTGCCTGTCCTTTGGAGGGGTGACTCATCAGCTCCTTCCCTTGTCCCCCTTCCCACCCTCAGAGGTGTCATCTTGCCCCAGACAGAGCTATCCACCTCCTCTCTGTACCCACTCCTGGGGCTCCTATTACCATGGCAACGGACAACTAATTGCAACCCTCATCCTGCTGAAGTTCAGCCCGCAGTGCCAGCACCCCACCCCCACCCTGGGCAGGAGGGAGGGAGGCCAAGGGGGCTGGGCTGGGGGTCTCCTCTGCTGCACCGGTGTAGCTTTAACATCCTCAGCTCCCTATTCACACCCAAACCCTGGATTTAACCCTTACTATCTCTACCCTTTTTCCCAGGGTTAAATTTTGGTCTCCAGGCAGTGGAAGAGGGGGAGGAACAGGAACTAGAGGCTCCGTGTTTGTGATGTGGAACCAGCTTTGGCCTTGACTGGTTTAGAGAGAAAACAGGGCTTTTTCTTAGGACCTACCCTAACATTTCTACTGCAAGGGACTCTAAGAGACCAAAATTTCTCCTTGGGAACCCACCCCTCTGCCTGTGTTACCCCATGCCCTGCACCTCTGAGTCCTGTCTTACACCTCAGCTCCTGCCTCTCCCTCTCCTCACCTCTTCCCTCCTGATTTTCCCTTTCTACTCTTCTTTCCCCTCTTCTGGTTGTTCTGCTCTTTTATTCCTTGCCCCTTTTTCGCTTCTCCCTCACCCCATTCTTGCTCACCCTTTCTCTCTCTCCCGCCCTTGCCGCCCCTCCCATCGCCGCTGCGGCTGCCTGCTGGGCCGGAGTTGAGGAGTGTGTGTTCTGTTTCTCCCCTGTGCCCCGCCCTCTCCCTCCCCCTCCCGCTGACCAGGAGAGGGCGGAGCTGGCCGCGGGACGGAGGCACCTGGAGGCCCGCCAGGCGCTCTACGCCGAGCTCCAGACGCAGCTCGATAACTGCCCCGAGTCAGTGCGGGAACAGTTACAGGAGCAGCTGAGAAGGGTCAGTTTCACCAGCCCCCCTTCCCTGGCCCCCGAGGGCCACCCGCCCAGAAGAGAGGAAAGCGGTGGGACGGGACCACCTGGGCCCTGCAGTACCTGGACACCAGGGTCGGTGCTGTGGCTTGGAGGGGACAGGGAAAGATTGAGGGGGTTGATTTTCTCCTTTCTGCTACTCCAGGCAGTGATGCCCATGAAATGGGCAAAGCCAAGCAGAGGAAAAGGTGTTGGGTGGGGGCAGGTCCCTTCCCCTATTTCCTTGGGTCCAGCCCCCAGGGCCCCTTCCAGGCCCAGAGTGGTATTTCGAACACCACCCAAACCCCTTTGTCAATGTCGTTCAAGGAGGCAGAGGCCCTGGAGACTGAGACAAAGCTCTTCGAGGACTTGGAGTTCCAGCAGCTGGAGCGGGAAAGCCGCGTGGAGGAAGAGCGTGAGCTGGCAGGCCAGGGGCTGCTCCGGAGCAAGGCTGAGCTGCTTCGCAGCATCACAAAGAGGAAGGTGTGCCCCACCCCATTCCCTGCCGCTGTTACCCAGTGGGGTTTGGAGGCCAGTGACCTGGGTTTGGATCCCAGTTGATGACCTCACTTTTGTGAGCCTCAGTTTTCTCATCTGTAAAACGAAAACACTAACAGGCTGTTGTGAGAATTAAACAAGATGATGTATGTAAAGATAGCATAGGATATGATCATAGTGAGCACTCAGTGAACCGCAGCCATTGTTATTAAGTCCTGACTCACCTCAGTCTTCTAGTGGAAAGTGAATTGGGCTCATGTTTGGAGCTGGGCACTGGCTGGGCAGGGAAGTGAAAGATGGAGATAGAGGAGGAGGCTTGCTCCTGCCTTTGTAGAGCTCTCTGACTGATGGAAGTGCTGGGACACATAGAGACCTGAGATCTGGATATTAGAGCCAGCCAGGGGTCCTAGAAAGAGCATCCCCTGGGTTCTAGCCCTGGCTTGGCTGAGCCGTAAAACGAGGGTATTGGGTATTGTATCCTAGCCAGTTCTGGAGCTCTGGGTGCTGTGATTGTCTGCTACTGATTTCACTTAGACCAAGGCATAGTGATGGGGCTGAGGTGTATGTGTGTGTCTGAGGGTGGGGAGTAAACTTGGAAGGAGGCTTGTGTTAAGCAAGGGTTAGGAAGATGTTGGGGAGGAGAACGAGAAGGATGGCCCAGGCGGCTCACACACTCATGCTGAGACTTGCATGTCTGTGCACATACATGCATGCATGTGCAGTTTGCCTGGCTGGAGTGAGTGGGTAGGAGGTGAGGGCAGTGAGATCAGGGGAGGGGTGTCAAAATATGGTGAGTTGGGGGCTTGACAGCTAGCCTGAGTTTGGTGAGAATAAGGGAGCTGCTGGACCACCCCACCCCCAAATCCACATCCCTTGCTACTCTCCCTGACTCCATTTCCAGATGTGAGGCAGATGAAAGGACAGAAGAAAATGAGCATTTCCCAAGCACATTGCTGTGTGCCAAGAGGCTTCCTTGGGTTATCTCATGCTGACTTTAGGTTCTCTCACAAGGCCAGTGCTCTTATCCCTATTTTATAGACAAGGAAATGAGGGCTCAGAGAAGAAACATATTTGCACCAAACTTTCCAGCTTATAAGCTTCAGAGTCAGAATTGGAACCCAGGCTTGCCTGGCCCCAAAGCCGCTGTTCTTCCCACTGTACTGCACTGGGGCTGGGGGCTGGCACTTCTCTAGCCTCTTTCTCTTTCCTTCTGGAGAGAATGCACAGGGCCTTAGATCAGCTAATCCTTTCCCTTCGAGGTCCTGGTGGGTATAAACTCCAGCGAGTTCTGGAGGGGTTGATAGAATTGGACTCTTGTTCCTTCCTCCTCATGCTCACCCTGGCCCCTAGGAAACTGGAACTCAGCTGCTGAGACCCAGGGGTCTCATTGTTCCCCATGCTGCTCCTCATGAGCCTTGCTCAGCTTCCATTCCCTGGCTCCCAGTGTCTCACCCACCCCAGGCTCCCCTGTCCTCTCCACTCTGGTTCAGAGTATTGGCTTTGGAGTCCGGTAGATCTACTTCTAATCCTAGCTCTACCACTTACCAGCTAAGACACCTTAGCTCCTAAATATGTCAGTGTTCTTATCAGTAAAATAAGCGTAAAGGCATCTGCCCTCTAAGAGGGTTAAACATGGTAACAAATGCAAAGCATTTAGCGGAGTTCTTGGGTCCTAACAGGTTCCCAGGAAACAGCAGATCTTGCTGTGAGGATTGCTGCCTGATCTGCTTCAGTCTTTGCTTGACCCCAGATTTAGGACAGCTCCCTTCTTCCCTCTCTCCTCTCCTATGTCTTGTTCTTAAGGGTAGTGCATTAAGCCTCCCTCTTTCAGGAAGCCCCCCTGGGATCAACCCACCCCATTTTCCCCAGCCACCATCCTTCTCTCTCACTTATTATCTTTTCATTTCCTTTTAACACATAATGTTGAGCCAGGCACTGTGCTAAACCATATTAGGGATATGGAGACAGAAAAGACACTGGCCCTGCCCTTGGATCTGACAGCCTGGGTGGGGTGGTGGTGATGGATGTATATTCACAAGTTAACAATAAAACAAGGCAAATGGTGATACAGAATAATTTGAGCACAGAGGAAAGAGCAAAGAAATTGGTGATCAAGGAAGATGTTGGAGAAAATATAGCATTCGATCTGGTCTTGGATGATAAGTAAGCTCTTGATGGGTGAAGGAAGACAGGGACATTCTGGCTAAGGGAACAGTATAAGAGAGGCCTGAGAGTATAAACTGCACAACTGAGTGTCCAATATGGCCGAGCTGAGAGCATAGAGGGCTCAGCGGGGGAGTGGAATTAGAAAGTGTAGGCCCAGTTCTGGGAGCCCTTGAATGCTGGCTTAGGAGTTCGTGCTTCATCCTGTGAGTAATGAGGATTCACTGAAAGATTTTGAGGAGAAGAGTTATCTAACCTTACTTGTGGATTTTTAAAAAATCATCCAGGGTCTGGCCAGGTGGCTCAGCGGTTAAGTGCGCTTGTTCTGCTTCAGTGGCCCTGGGTTCACTGATTCGGATCCTGGGTGCAGACATGGCGCTGCTTGGCAAGCCATGCTGTGGTAGGTAGGCATCCCACATATAAAGTAGAGGAAGATGGGCATGGATGTTAGCTCAGGGCCAGTCTTCCTCAGCAAAAAGAGGAGGATTGGCAGCAGATGTTAGTTCAGGGCTAATCTTCCTCAAAAAATAAATAAATACATAAATAAAAAATTATTCAAGTAATAGATATTCTTTTTAGAAAGATTAGAAAATTCAGATATGCAAACAAATGAAAACAAACCTCAAAGGCCATTTTGGGAAGCTATTTTGGCAATGTGGAGGGGATCAGAAAATTGAGAGAATGGGAGCAGGAGGCTGGTGAAAGAGTCCAAGCCAGGAAAGTGGTAGGCCTGGATTTGGGTGGCGGTAGTGGGGGTGGGATGGGGGATGGGGGAAGGGGGTAGGTAGAGAACTGTTCAGTGTCTCCAGGATTCTGGACATGTGGACTGTGGGGTTGAGGAGAAGGGAGATCTGGGGACTTAGATTCTGGCTGGTGTGGCTGGTGGCACAGGGGTCACTGGTCAAGGGAGAGGTGAGGGAAGGAGCTGACCACAGCAGCCTGAGTTTTCCTGGGGAGAGTTGGGGCCAGGAGGAGAGTTGATTGATTCCCTTAACCCAAGCCCAGGGTCTCTGGGCAGGAGAGACAGCCAAGCCCCACTTGGGCTCAGCCCTGTCTTCCCAGGGCCTGATTGACCACCACCATCTCCTCCAGGAGCGCCTGGCAGTCCTGGACAGTCAGGCCGGGCAAATCCGGGCCCAAGCTGTGCAAGAGTCGGAGCGCCTGGCCCGGGACAAGAATGCCTCCCTGCAGCTGCTGCAGAAGGTAGCCCCAGTCACTTGGGTGGGAGAGGTGGTGGGGGAGTGGGAAGTGAATGCAGAAGGGCTAGGGTGGAGATTTGCCAGCCATGTGGGATCCCCCTTCGCTTGGTCTCCTCCCTTGCCATCATTCCGACTCCTTTCTGATTTTCTGCCACTTTGGGCTTGCAGGAGAAGGAGAAACTGACTATGTTGGAAAGAAGATACCACTCACTCACGGGGGGCAGGCCTTTCCCAAAGACCTCATCGACCCTCAAAGAGGTAACGTGGTTGGGTCAGCCCCAGCTTCAGGCCCAAGGTATCTCCTGGGAGGCTCTGGAGCAACACATGGCATCTTCGCTCAAATGGCTGAGGTTGAGTATGGGGACATTTTCCTGAACTGGAGAGATTTGAGTAGGAATGGCCCTGAGATCTGGGATTTGACTCTCTATGGCTACCAGCTGCTTCTTTTTGGTTACCTTTCTGACCTTACCTTTTTGGGTTACCAGGAGCCCACTTACCATATTGGGTGACTGAATACATCTGGAGGATTCAGGAGGCATGGGTGGGGAGGATGGGCAGCTCAGAGGTTTGGTAAGGGTCAAGGCTGGGCAGACTCACCTTGACGGGGAAGATAGGCATCTAGGGGTCCTGATCTGGGAGCTCCCTGGGCTTTGGTCTAGAAGTAGATTCTTGGCTCAGAACTGGGCGTTGAGGCCCCTTAAGCCATTCTTTCCTGAGTCTTTGCGTGCCTGGTATGTAAGGTCTAACTAGCCCAGTTTCCTGAGCTCTTTCCCTTCCTTCCTGCCTCACTGCACAAGCAATTTAGGCCTGAGGTGGGGTGGCTGGGCTAAGTGTGAAGAGTGAGGCACCTCACCATGTACCCTCTCTGTAGGCTGAACTGCTCATCTCCGAGTCCTCAGAGGTGGGGCTGGGGACTGTGGCTCTGGGCGTGTTCCCAGGGTCTTCTCAGGCCGGAGCCTCCTCTGTCCCCTTAACCCCACCTGCTTCCACTCAGCTCTGCCCCAAAGCACAAGAGGTAATCACAGCTAACTGCCTGCTCTGCTGTGCCCACTGCCTGTCTGCCTGCTTGCTGAGCTCTTGCCTATAGCCCCTCCCAAGAGCCCAGCTGAAGGGCATGTAGCAATAATCCTTTGGCCAGAGTTTGTGAGAGTTTGAGTGAGTGTGCTGTCCTGCTCTTCCATAAAGTGCCTGGGCAGCCCATGCCAAATCAGAGCATCAAACTGCATATTAATTTGCATGTATTCTGCTTGCCATTCGTCAGTTCTCACAACACACTTGACCCTCCAGCTCATTTTCCTTTTCCATGACCCCTGTAGGACAGTTGGCCTCTGGAGCTAGGCCAAGATGGGCTCCCCCTGGATAGGGTAGGCTTAGGATCCTGTGCCAAAGGATCCTATAATTCACCATGAATTTTGGATGCCTACCATGCCCCCAATACCTAGATAAGCTCAGGGTTCTAAGGATATGCTCAGGGAGTATGACCTCCCAACCCACAATCTAATGTGCTAGCATCTTGGGCAGTGGACCTGTTTTTCCGCCTGGGCTTTTAGCTGCTCTCTGCTAAGGTCTCTTTCTCAGAGCACATCTTGCTCAGGCCCTAGTGGTGTCCCTGCACCCCCCCTACTGGCCCCCCCCCGCCTCCCCAGCACATCAGGTGCGAGGGGACCCTCGGGAAAGGTGTGATTGGTGATCAGTGCTGCATGTGTGTGCCCCATTGGGATGCCCAAGGTGTTGGAGACAGAAGAGTTCTCTGGGAGCTGGGTTCTGATTCTTTGTGGACTCTTGAAGGCCTTCCCTAGGCTGCTTCTCCTGCCCCCAGCCTAGGGCAAACCCAGGGATGGGCCTTCAGAGTGTGCTTGGGGCAGGGCCTGGATGCCAAGGCAGCCTCAAAAGTGGAGGTCAAGAAGAGCCTTCAAATAGTTAGTTCTACCTGTCTTTTTTCTGGTACCTCCCCCCTTCCCTCCACAGCCATCTGTGGCTATAGGGGGCAGCTGAGCTCTCCAACCCTGTTCTGGATTTTGTATTGAATGCAGTGATGGCCCTATGGCATGGAGTTTGGGTGTCGGGTACCTGGTGGAACCCTGTTAACCTCTTCTCTGCCTGTCCCTCCCCCTCCCACTGGGCACCCTAGGAGTATGTGAGCCTGGCAGAGGTTCTCCAGCTGTGCTCCCGCTTGGACCCCTATGCTTCTGCCACCTCCCCCAGCGTGCTCGCCCAGCCCCTGCCTGACAGTGAGGTACCAGACACTGAGTGAGCCCACCTGTGCCCAAGGGCCTACTCTGAATGTCCTAGATTGCCCCTCAGGCATGGGTGGGGGTGGGGGGACAGCAGGGTCTGTCTTCAAGAGTGAGGGAGAAGGGCAGCTGGCATAAGGGGGGTTGGGAGTGGTTCTCTCTCTTCCCCGTCACCTTGGGAACTCTCTTCAGCTCCTGATAGCTCAGGGAGGGCCAGGCCTTCTGCTCTAGCATGAGGGCATCGTGCTGAGAAGACTCTGGTTTTCCCAGGCTCCGCAAGCCTCTGCTCTGTGCTTCCTACCTTGATCCTTCCCTTGCCCAAGAGCAGGGCCATCTCGGGTTTTAGTCCCATTAACCTCTTGTATTCCCTTCTGTATCCCGGCCTTCCCCCAAGTACGTGACGCTTGAGCAGCTAAAGGCGATGTGGGGCACCTTGCCCATGCCCACAGCCCCTGCGCCAGGCCTGCCTCTCTGGGCCTCTGCCTCCTGGGACCTGGTTCCCACCACCTGCCTTCCTCCCGTGCTGCCCTCTTCCTCCTCCTTCGCTTCTATCACGCCTTCACCCAAGGTTGGTGGTCTGTGTGTTCCTGCCACCCCAGGCCCACTACTGGTGTGGCTCTGTCTGTGTGTGTTTTGCCCCTGCTAACCCGGCTTCTCAGCTGTAGGCCAGCCCCAGGGGAGTGCTCAGTGCCTGTGGGCTCTGGCTGGCTGGCATCATGGTCGGCATAGCACGTCTGTGGTCTGGGAGTTGTGCCCTGACTGTTTCTCTTTGCCCTTAGCACATTCACGGCAACTGTTTTCTCACTGTTTTTTCTTCCTTCTCTTTATGCTCTCCTTTCGCCCTTCCTTCCCTTCTTCCCTCACCTTCCTGTCCATTTCCCTGATAATGGCCTTCCTTTACCCTTCCTCCAACTTTCCCCTTCCTTTTCCCTTTTCTTCCTTCTTCCTCCCCTTGCTTTCCCCCTCATTTCCTGACCTTTCCTCTCCATTCTTTCCCTCCTGTACCTGTCCCCCTCCCCATGCCCTCCTCCAGATGGAGAAGCTGCTGCTCCCTGCTGTAGACTTAGAGCAGTGGTACCAGGAGCTGATGGCCGGGCTGGGGACTGGCCCCACTGCAGCCTCCCCTCGCTCTTCCCCCCCGCCTCTGCCTGCCAAAGCTTCCCGTCAGCTGCAGGTAACCCCCTCCTTCACTGCCCATCTCTCTCCAGTCCCTGTTCCTCTCTGCTCTGGGTATCTCCTGCTAATCCGTCAGCCACTCATTGCCACCTTAGATTGGGGGGGAGGGTCAGTCCAGCCAGGGCAACAAGGGGCCTCTGGACCTTGAGAGGGCGATGAGAGTCTCCTCATGGGCAGCCATCCTGGCACTTTGAACAGCTGGAGTTCGAGGGTAACATGATTGACTGTCCGATGGAAGGGGGTTCAAGAGCAGTGGTCAGGTTGGGATCTATTTGGTCCCTTGTGCTGGGCTAGACTGTGGCTCTGCTCTGTCCTTGGTAGTCCTCAACCCCAGAGCTGCTCACTCAGTCTGGGGGCCTGACACATTCTTGAGCCGATTGCAACTGGAACTAGTTCGTCCTAAGAGAACTGCCAGCATTTTGCTCTACTAGTCTCCCCAGGGGTGACACTTGGAGGCAGGATAGAGGGGGACAAAGACTGTGAAGTGATAGCCCTGAGGACATGCCCAAGCCTCCTCAGAGTTGTCATGGAGGGCATGGGCCTACTTGAGCCTACAGCAAGCTGCTGACCATGGGGCTGGAGAAAGAGTATTCAATAGTCTTCCCCCACAAGTTTCACTCCACTGACCTGCTGTAGTGCCTAAGACCCCACCATTCAAGATTCATTCCTTGAGTGAAGGTATTGCGCCTCTAACACTATGATCTTAGCTAAGACTCCATATTCCCTTTGGGAGGAGTTTGATTCATGTAACATGTGTAGCCCCTCTGCTTTGTGCCCAGCTGGTTAGAGATTTTTACATGTTGTGATTCATTTAATTGTCACCACAACACTTTGAGGTAGATAAAGTTAACTCTTGTTTTACAGATCAAACACTGGGGCTCAGAGAAGATAAGTAATCTCCCCAAGGCCACACATCTAGGAAGTAGCAGAGCCTACACAGAGAGTCAGGGTTCTGGACTCCAAAGACCATATTCACAAAACATTAGTGCTGTGAAGGAGCTTGGCAATTGTTTAGTTTAGCCCTACCCCCTCCTTTTGCAGATAATGAAGCCAGGGCCCAGAGCAGGGAGGTGCATGGCCCAAGGTCACACAGCCTATTAGTAGCAGAGCTGGGACCAGAGGGAACCCTGGCCTCCAGTTGGTCTCCCGTACAACTCTTCCTGACCAATGTTAACTCCTCGCATGGGTCGATTTACAAGGTCCTTTCTAAGATGCAGGGTTGGACTAGGGATTAGCCTAAGGAGGAACAGCCTGGGAAGGAGGCCTGGCAGCTGCCAATAACATCTGCCTATTGGGCTTGCCCAGGGGGCTCAATGCTGTTGTCAGCTAGAGACAGTGGCCTTGGAGGCCTGGTGCCACGGCAGTACCTTGGATCACAGCCAGCCTAGGTGACATGGGAGTGGTGGCCAGTGGGGGAGCTAGAGTTCACCAGGCAATGTCTCTTCCCTCCAGGTTTACCGCTCCAAGACGGATGGTGAGGCCACCAGCCCCCTGCCCCGGACCCGCAGTGGCCCCCTCCCCTCTTCCTCTGGTTCTTCCTCCTCCTCCTCCCAGCTCAGCGTGGCTACCTTGGGCCGTAGCCCCTCCCCAAAGGTCTGAGGACAGTGGGTGGGCTGCTTGTGTGGCAGGGTGGTGGTGGTAGAGGGGATGGAGACTGCCACACTGGGGAGAGGCCAAAGCCACCCATGAAAGCCTTGAGGGTTGTAGCGGTGGGGGGGGGGGGGGGGGGCGTCTTCTGAGCCTCAGGTCCCTCCCAGTGCTCCATTTCCCTCCACAGAGTGCTCAACTCTCCCAGAATGGCACAGGCAGCCTTCCTCGCAACCTGGCAGCCACACTGCAGGACATTGAGACCAAGCGCCAACTGGCCCTGCAGCAGAAGGGTGAGTGGCTGCAATGGCAGCCCACCTGCTCTCCCAGAGGCCCTGGATATCTGCCATACACCCCCTCACCATGCCTCATCCATGCCCATACCTTTCACAGGATGTTTTCCCTTTAATTGGGGTGTAGGCAAGAGCAGAAAGGATTTAGATTAGACCGCTAAAGGAGAGCTTCTTGGACATTTATCAAAAGACTAAGGGTAGGGGACTAACGATATGGGGGGCTGTGAGATCTTTCCTAGAGAGCCCAGCAAATAAAGGAAATGCTTGTTGACCTGAGTAGGGATAAACATTGCCCTGTCTGGAGGCAGAGGGTTAGACTCGATGACCTCCAGAAATGGTTCCCTAAGATACTGGCTCTGGGGACCCAGGAGTCTATGTTGCTTGTGTGCATTTTGGTTGTTTTGAAAGCCCATGTCTGTGCCTCTCTCTCCTCTTATCCCCTCTGTGTCTCTCTACCCTACCCTCTGCCTGGGGGCCCCTACTCCAGTCGAGTTGCTTCCTGCCGAGCCCTTCCCAACCGACGACCCAGCAGGTAGAGCGTTGGTCATTGAGGGCATTGCTTTGGCCAGGCAGCCCCTTGCCCAGGCATCCGCATGATGTGTCCTGCCCTGGCCCCCGCTGCCTGCAGGCAGGCTCCCAGGCTGAGCTGGGTTGGGGTCTCTGGCTGGCTTCACCCCTTGAGCTGAGCTCTCTTCAGCCTCAGCTGTGCTCTGCCTTGTCTCCCTGTTCTTTCCTACTGCTGGTGCTCTTGCTTCTGCATCACAGCTGGGTCTGCGTTGACACACTGGGTGCTGCTGGGGCTCCCACCATCTCTTCCTTCCCCCAGCAGGTAGGGTGGGTGCATGTGTCCTGCCCATTTTTTCAGACCTTGGTTGTGAGCTGGAGCCACTTGGCTGTTGTGCTGCTAGGGCACCACTTGGGCAGGTTCAGTGCCCTGTGTGGGCCTGAGATGCAGAAAGAGC
Organism: Equus quagga; assembly: GCF_021613505.1. Taxonomy (NCBI): domain Eukaryota; kingdom Metazoa; phylum Chordata; class Mammalia; order Perissodactyla; family Equidae; genus Equus; species Equus quagga. The sequence continues at coordinate 66,420,396 of NC_060280.1, forward strand.
GCTGAAGCCAGACTGTACGGCTGTGGCCAATTGTGCAGGCGACTGAAGCATTGGCAGGACAGCTGGACCTGGAGCTGTGGGGGCTTCAGGGAAGTTGGTGGGGGGTGAAGGGAGTGCCCTGTGTTAACCTCTTCCTGCTTGCCTCTTTCCTCTGTCTGTGATGCTGCCAGTGTCCTCCCTGGGTGAGTGGGGTGCCCACTGTAACTCCTGCCTGTCCCTCCTGCAGGGCAGCAAGTGATTGAGGAGCAGCGGCGGCGACTGGCTGAGCTGAAGCAGAAAGCAGCAGCCGAGGCACAGTGCCAGTGGGATGCCCTGCACGGGGCGGCCCCCTTCCCAGCGGGTCCCTCGGGCTTCCCCCCACTCATGCACCACTCTATCCTGCACCACCTGCCAGCCGGGCGGGAACGTGGGGAGGAGGGCGAGCACGCCTATGACACACTGAGCCTGGAGAGTTCCGACAGCATGGAGACCAGCATCTCCACAGGGGGCAACTCGGCCTGCTCCCCTGACAACGTGTCCAGGTACCTGATCCCCACCCCACCCAATCGTGCCAACCCTACCCTCCCGTACACTGGGGCCCACCATCTCCCCCCCGGATGCTTCTTGGCTCCTTGATAGACCTGCTCTTCTGCTTCTCTCCCCAGTGCGAGCGGCCTGGACATGGGTAAGATTGAGGAGATGGAGAAGATGCTGAAAGAAGCTCATGCGGAGAAAAGCCGACTCATTGAGTCTAGGGTGAGGCATATCTGGGCCACAGAGGCAGAAGGTGGTGAGAGCCCCAGAGCTGCTCTCTGCCTGCCTAGGGCCTGTGCTCCAGCCCAAGCCCTTTCACCAAGTTTAACCTAGCAACATTCCCTTGAGGAAAAAAGTGGTGTAAAAGTTTGCATTCCTCAAGTGGGGGATAGGGAGGCTTGATGAGGTTACACGTTTCACAGCTCTTAGGAAAAGAGGAGGCAGCACAGTAACCATTGTCCAATCGTGAATTGCCTGTAAGGGAACTTCCAGTCTTTGTGTGTTTACTTCTGTGGACGTTTTGGCTACCACAGGAATTTTGATTCCTGTCTACCTGAGTGGCAGGTCATTCCTCTTGGGGATGGTTAGGAAAAACAGGAACTAGGAGTTGAGGGATAGGGATAGAAGAGAAGGCAGATGTCCAAGCCAGGGCAGAGGTGTCGGCTGGGGGCCTTGGGGAGTGGCAGGGGTTGAGGGAAATCACGTCTCCTTCACGTGGCCCTGGAGCTGGGACAAAACAAAGAGGGACCAGTGGTTTATCTTGGGCACAGCTAGGCTGAAGAAACCCATGCCCGGGGAGGCAGTTAGATAGAGGATCTGCAGGAGCTGTTCTGTCTCCATCATCCGGGCTCTCTGCATCTCCTGAGATGAGACTGGGACCCAGGGAGCAGGAGTTGGCAGCTAGGCCAACCAGAAAAGAAGGCCTCTCAGTCTTAATCACTTTCAAAGGAGGGAAAATTTATAAGCATCTCTTGGCAAATGGAAGAAAGGAGATTCTGCTAAGTTTTGAACTGAGAAGAAGTGGTAAATGAGAGTTAATGGTATGAAGGTTGTTACTGTTTATTAAGAGATATAAAACATCACCAACATGCTGTGTTTTTAATTATTTGTTTTTATGACTTCTAAAATTTTTTAATAATGGCTTTCATAAATTCATTTTTTCCCATAAAATTTGAAGTTCAACTACAGATTTTTCTAATTTGGAGTTTCAAAGGTCCTTAGAGGTTAGAGAAGGACTACTGGATGCATTTGCTGTCAAAAAAGTTGTTTAGATAATGCATGTTCTAGGAATTCAGATAAAAATCATAAGAGCCTCATTTGTTTATTGAGTGCTTCCTGCCTGCTGGAGTCAATGATGGGCATTTACATACATGATCTCATTTAATTTTCACTACAATCCCAGGAGTAGGCACTCTTGGCCCTATTTTACAGATGAGGCAACTGAGGCTTAGGGAGTTTAAATGATTTTGTTGGGGTCACAGAGCACACGAGTGGCAGAGCCAGCATTTGAAGCCAGGAGGGTCTCACTTTAAAGCATTTACCCTTACAGCAAGGTCCTTGGAGAGGGTAGGTTTTGAGGATGATGTCTCCAAATGCCAGGCTGCCCTCTGAGGTGAGTGCCACCCAGCAGCAGCCTGGGGTTAGGGGGAAGAGGGCAGCTGAGGGCACTGACCCCTGGCTTTGTGGGCAGGAGCGGGAGATAGAGCTGCGGCGGCAGGCCCTGGAGGAGGAGCGGAGGAGGCGGGAGCAGGTGGAACGGAGGCTGCAGAGTGAGAGTGCCAAGAGGCAGCAGCTGGTGGAGAAGGAGGTCAAGATGCGGGAGAAACAGTTTTCCCAGGTGAGTGGATGGTGGGATGTGGTCGGTGGTTGGCTTGAGGGTGGGGCTATGGAGGGGTAGGCATATCCTGGGGTACCCTTGCTGGGCTGTAAAACCTGTTCTACTCCAGAAAAGATTGCTGTTGGCTTAGCACAAGGAGAAATCTACCTGTTACTCATTCAGCCCCAAGGAACAGAAACCCACAGGGGCTTGTTCAAGCTAGTGTACATGTGTGTGTTGTGTCATGTGTTGGAAGTGGGTGGGTTGTGGGGACATGGCAGGCCACCTTGCAGTCATCTAGGGTCAGAGAAGATGGTCTGGATAGGCCTCCCAGAGATGGAAGCTGAGAGTCAAGAATCAAGGTGGCTCCTCTCTCAAGGGCCTCATTTCTGCTTTGTGAGTCTCCGCTGCACCTTCCTCCCACTTCCCTGATGCCGTCCTGTACCTGGTGCTTCATGGCTGTCCTGGCCCTCACTCCACCAGACCTTTCGGCTCCAGGCCCCACCACCAGCTAATGACCTCACTCTGACTTCTGGTTTACATCTCCAAGAGAGAATTGTACTAATTTCTCCTTGAGACAGGAATCCATCCTGTAGAAAAACCAACCCTGGGCTTTTTCCTTACACAAGAGACTTGAGCAGAACAGTTGAAGGTAGAAGGAGAAATTAGGTTGGATAGAGAAATCTACTCATGTCTCTGGTCCCAGATCCTGGCCCCCAGTGAGAGCATATGGGACTCAGACTGGTGTCCCCTCCTGTTGGGTCTCCATAAGCCTTGCCAGGGTGGGAGTCCTGTGGGATCTTGCCCCAGGAGTGACCAGCAGTCACAGCTCCCTGATTTCCTGTGATGCAACGACATTCATTATAAGGCGTAGGCCGCCTGGATTGCATTTGGGAATTAAGAAGTAATCAGAAACTCTAGGTTTTTCCTTTGTGCTTGGAATCTTTACCAAATGCCTAGTTCAGTGGAGCCATGAGTGCCTTTCCTGCCTCAGCCAGAGGCCCCTTTGGGACTCTCTCCTTTAGGCCCCTGTCCTGGGGCTCAGGCATTGCTGCACGGGCCACCAGTGTCTGCTGTGGAGGTGGGTGGAGTCAGCCCATCTTTGGTGCTTCCTGAAAGTTTTGCATTTTGTTTTTTCTTTAAGTAATTTATGATGCCATTCTTTTCTTGACATTCTAATGTTCTTCCTGGAAAGGGAGAGTAGAAAAACATTCTAATTGACTGAAAATTCTATAGTATCAGAATTTTTAAGGAGGAACAGACCTTAGTGATTATCTATTTCAAAGCCCTTGGTTCACATATAAGGAAACTGAGGCCCAGAAAGAGGATGTGACCCAAACAAGGTCTCACGGGAAGTCAGAGACCAAGTTTCTTACTGGGTTTTTCCTCTCAAAGCATGTTCCTATCTGGCACCTTGCTTTATTCCATTTAACCCAGGAGGAAGAAAAGGAGCAGGGACAAGACAAGAAAGGCTATGACTTGGTCATAGGTGGGGAAACCAAGGCATAGAGCCATTCAGCAGTTATCACAGGTAGAATCAGCACAGGGACGCTAAGTCTGTCTGCTTTTGCCACAAGCCCTGTGAAACCAGAATGACAGCTATGAAGGTGAGAGGGAGTGATGTCAGACTGTTGGAAGTTCAGGACCGAAACCAAGAGGACTGGCAGGGCAGCAATGGACCAAGAGAGGATACTCTGCTGACTCTCCCCTCTGCTCCCAGGCCCGACCCCTGACCCGCTACCTGCCAATCCGGAAGGAGGACTTTGACCTGAAGACCCACATCGAGTCATCAGGCCATGGTGTTGATACCTGCCTACATGTGGTGCTCAGCAGCAAGGTACAAGGCACGCATGACCTTGGGGTGCTGGGGAGAGGACTCCATGGTCAGAGGCACCTTCTGGGTCCTTGGAATAGTCACCTCAGTTCCTGCCCAAACACCAGAGGTCTCTGTCCCAGGACCTGGTGTCTGGCCTGAAGACATGTTGGGGACAGCCCCCTATGAATACTACCACAGGTGATGGCCTTTACATTGCTGCTCAGGGAAGAAAGGATTAGGAGCTGCTCATTTGGGTCCTTCATTATTCCTGCTTCCCACCAGGTCTGCCGTGGCTACTTGGTCAAGATGGGCGGCAAGATTAAATCATGGAAGAAGCGCTGGTTTGTCTTTGACCGGCTGAAGCGCACCCTTTCCTATTATGTGGGTGAGTTCCCACAAGACTGCCCCAGAGCTGGGACCCCTGGGCTCTGCCACCCAGGACAGCTGGTCTTCTGGAATGAGGTCAAGCTTCCAAGTGGGGCCCCAGGGGCTTTGACTGGGTCTTTTCCTCCTCTCTCTGAAAATGTACAGTGTGCCTGATTCACCTCCATTCATTCCTTCATTAATTCAGCAATATTACTGAACATCTAATAAGTTCCAGGCACTGTTCTAGGATTTGGTGATAAGCAAGATGGCCACAGCTCTCTCCTTTGGAGCTTATTGTCCGGGAGGCAGATACTGAACAAAGAGTTAAAACAAAGCATGATGAGTATGCTGTAGGGGGCACCCAGATACTGTGGTTGCGTGGAGTCCCATGGATTCTCTTTTGGGCAAGTTCCTTCAAAGATTTCAAGACAAACAGTTGAGCAGTGCCAAGAAGTGCTCAGGACAGCCTAGGGGACAGGCCCACTGGTCCATCTTGCTCCTTCAGTTCTCTCCACCCAGCCTCAGCTTAGTTTCCCATCCCTGGAGTTCCCTCTGGATGGTTCCTACTTGGAACATGTGATGCCGTATCCTGCCCTACTTAGGAGAGGCTAGGGTGTGCTGCGGAAACAACCAGTCCTAAGATCCCAGTGACTCAAAACCACAGTTTTCCTTCTTATTTCTGATACATGTCCATGTACATGGGTTGGTGGTGGCTGTGCTTCACTCTGCGTCAGTGTTCTTTGCTTCAGAGCCTTTCTGGAACATTGTTGGCTGCAGTGACAGAGAGTGAAGAGAAGCCTAATTGGGACTTGCATTGGCATTAAATGCCTCAGCTGCTGTCTGTCTACAAGTCACTAGTGGCGCTATTCAGCCAGTTACTCAACCCCACTCAACCACAAAGCTGGGAAGAACGATGCTGCTTGCAGCCTGGGAGGAAGGGCTGGAATATTTGGTCCTGGAGACACCCAGGCCTGGAGTGCCCTGCTTCCCCTCTAACCTGGTCCCTAGCCAGTGCCACCCTCTCCAAGAAGCGTTCCCTGACCACCTGGGCCCTAGATGTGGGGAGGCAAGAGAGGCAGAGGCACAAATATCTCCATGTTGCCACCTGGGTTGGGAATTGACTTTGTCAGGATTGAGAGGAACAGGCCAGGGGAGAAGAGCTCTATTTTAGGTGTGTTGAGGTTTAAGCGGCCTGGGACATCTAGATTTAGGAGAAAGGTCAGGGTTAGAGACAGAGTGAAAGTTGAATCTGTTGGAATAACAATAATAGTAATAATAATAGCAGATCATACTTATCGAACACTTGTATGAACCAGATGCTGTGCTAAGCACTCTACATGCATCATCTCATTTAATCTTCGTAATAATCCTATGAGGGAAGCGCTATTTTTACATCTATTTTACAGATGAGGAAAATAAGGTTCAGAGAGGTTAAGTAAATTGCCTAAGGTCTCACAGCTGCTAAGAGGCAGGGTTAAACTGAACCTGGGCAATTAGACTTCAGAGCAGAGAAGACGGACAGAGAGGGCTGCACCCTGGGGCAGGCCTACCTTTGTGGGGGAGATGAAGGGGAGGGACCAGCAAAGGTAGAAGGGATAGGAGGCAGGAAGCCACACGTCAGGTGCTGGGCTGGCACTTGCTGTATATGACCTTCCTTAATGTCTATGAAACAAAAGGAGACCAAGTTCAGATTGAGGGGGGCGGAAATAGGGAAGGAAGCCAGCCAAAGGAGCAGACATTTGCAAGCAGGGGGTGTCACCAGCGATGATGAATGCTGCAGTAAAGCCAAGAATAACGTAAGCCAAGAAAGGCCATTTGATTCAGGGATTGGAGCTTGATAAGAGGAAGATTTCCGCTTTGTACAGGGATGGGAGCCAGATTGCACAAGATCGAGGACAGGTGGGTGGTAAGGAAGTCGGGGCAGGAGCCTGTTACTATTTCCAGTGAAGGAAGAGATGGGAGAGAACAGGGGCTGGAGGGGTGGCCAGGCCCTGGGGCCAGGGTGGGGCTGAGTCCAGAGGAAGTGTCAGATGCAGATGGGCCTGTGGCTGGATCAGGGCCCTGGGTATGCCTTGCCTGCTCCTGCCTTGAACCTGCCATTCTCCCTGCCCTTGCCTGGACCTTCCTCCCACCTACTTGATGGAACTTCTCCATTCTACAGGGTCTAGATCAGATACTACCTCTGTGAAGCCTTTCCTGGCCCTACCTTACTGGGAATGGTTCCTGCCCTTCTGTATTATACAGGGTCCGTCTGCCATGTGACATCAGCCCAGGGGCATAATGATATGATGACAGATGTCACATGTTATATGCCAGACACTGTGCTGAACACTTCAAATGTGTTTTTTCACTTAATACTCCTGACAACCTGTGATGCATAGGTGCTCTCTTGGAGTTCCTAACCATGCCCAAGCTCATGCAGCTGATATATGGCTGTGTCCGTGCTTTCTTGCCCACTAGATTATAGGTTCCCAAGAGAAGGGTCTCTGACGTTTCCCTGCATCCCAGTGCCTAAGACTCATTCATTCAATGTTGATTAAGCACCTACTGTGTGCTAGATACGTAACTATTGGTATTGGAGGAGGTAGACCTATGAACGGATAAAGGAGGATTTGGATTCAGCATGATGAGTTCTATACAGAGGAATATCTGTGCTGTGGGAGCACAGGAGAGCACAACCATGCACCATAGTGGTGCCATTTGTAATGGCTCTTGAAGATGACTGAGGAGTCTGTCAAGGGAACGGGCTGA